>NC_134487.1:115122082-115277082 GCF_040206685.1 Ascaphus truei
GGTGGAGAATGCGGGCAGAACACTAAAAGGTCTGCGGGTTAAAGAACTTTAAAAAAGGAAAAAAAAAAGTTTTTTTTCTCTCCAAACAAGATGGAAGACGTGGTGAGTGCGCTGGTACGCAATGTCGCTGCCCAGAAAGACGCGAATGCATCCCAGAAACAGCTGGTAATAGCCCAGCAAGAGATTAATGCAAACTAGCAACAGGCAAATGCAAACCAGCAAGAGACAAACCACTTGCTGAGAGAGGAGCAACAACGGTTCGCCCAGGGCTTACAGCAGGAACTCGAGATCCTGAGAGGGACTATCATTAAAACTCCACTGGCAGAGGCAGCCCCAGTCCCGAAAATGACCAGGGCAAGCCACTACCTTCAGAAGATGGGGCCCTCGGATAATGTTGAAACCTATCTTCTTACGTTTGAACGCACGGCACAGAGAGAGGGATGGCCAGACGCTGAGTGGGCCAGTATAATCACACCCTTCTTAAGCGGCGAACCCCAAAAGGCTTACTTTGATCTAGAGCCAGCCGAAGCTAAAGTCTATGCAAAATTGAAATTCGAGATCCTCGCCCGCCTCGGCGTAACCACGGCTGTTCGTGCCCAAATGTTCCACGCATGGTCCTTCACATTGGATAAAGCCACCCGAAGCCAGATGTATGACCTCATCCACCTCGCTCGGAAGTGGCTACAACCCGAGATCAACTCAGCAAGCCACATCGTGGAACGGTTGGTCATGGACCAGTTCTTGAGGGAACTTCCCTCTGCCCTACGCTGTTGGATCAGTCAGAGTGACCCCCACAATGCAGACGAGCTGGTGGCCCTCGTAGAAAGGTACAATGCAGCAGAAGAGCACCCGCAACCCATAGTCATGGAGCATCCCCACTACGCAAGGTTCAAGGACTCTTCCAGAGATGGTAAAAGAGTACCAGGGTTAAGGGGGCTGAAGAGCGATGACTGCCTTCACACAGCACCAGCAACAGTGGCTCGCACACTAAGGGCAACAGCCAACATGGGGAGCCGAAAAAGGGCTCTAAGTGGGACACAGACTATGTACCTAAATGTGTAAATTGTTATGAGAGGGGCCACACCACGAAAGTCTGCCCACTAAATGCTGAACCAATGCAATGCAACAGCGTTGAACCTTATTCGCTGTGGTCCCAATGTATGGGTCCTAGCCCAGAGGACCCCTTGAATAACCATCTGTGGGCATTTGTAAAGGTAAATGGTAAGAGGGTTCGGGCACTTCTTGACTCTGGGAGTATGGTCACACTAGTGTCCGAATACCTGTTGCCCATTGAGAAAAAACAGGTAAACAGTTCACAAAGAGTGGCAATTTGTTGGATACCTGGGGATAATCACGAATATTTCACTGTTGATGTTCTTATTGAAACAGAGTTTGGTTCTTTAGATTTCAAAGTGGGTATAGTACCCAAACTGGCACATGATGTGTTAATAGGGACAGACTTTCCCCATTTTCTAAAAATGTGGTCCTCCTCTCAGAATAGCGCCCAGAGTTCAATAGCGGACCATAACGAAGTAACAGAAGAAACAAATCCTTTCCCTTTTTCAGAAATAGATGTTGACGAGGGCCCAAATAAGAAGGGGAAAGAGTATGAGTGCTGTAAAATTCCCTTCCCCATGGCTACCTTGGTAGGGAATACCCCAAATCAAGATGTTGAACAGGCACTTACCACCCCAGAACAGGATAAGACCTTCGCAGACCTAGAGGTCAGTCCTGGGAGTTTTAAGAAGGCCCAGTGGGAAGACCCCACATTAGCGGAAGCAAGGGGGAATATACGGGACCAGAATAGTACTCCTGGCCAACTAGATATGTCACTTGCCTACCCCTACTTCGAGGTTGAGAATGACCTAGTATATCGGGTTGATAAAAGGAAATCAATTATAACTAAACAATTGTTGGTACCACGGACATTCCGTAATGTAGTATTACACCTTGCACATAGTCACCCATTGGGGGGACACCTAGGGGTGGAAAAGACAAAAGAAAAGGTTCTCCGAAGCTTCTATTGGCCTGGGGTTCTGGCAGAAATTACAAATTATTGCTCCTCATGCCCAGAATGTCAGATCACCGCCCCGTTCAAAGCGTATCGTAGCCCATTGGTACCCCTTCCCATAATAGATGTACCATTTGACCGGATTGCTATGGATCTAGTAGGACCCCTAATAAAGTCTGCTAGGGGACATCAGCATATATTGGTAATATTAGATTATGCCACCCGATATCCGGAGGCAGTTCCCCTACGTAGCACCTCTACTAAAAACATAGCAAAAGAGTTAATAGTTCTGTTTACCCGGGTCGGAATTCCTAAAGAGATCTTAACTGACCAGGGAAAACCATTTATGTCCCAAGTAACAAAAGAGTTATGTAAACTCCTAAAAATCAAGCATCTCAGAACCTCAGTCTATCATCCACAAACAGATGGTTATTGGAACGGCTCAATAAAACCTTAAAGAGCATGTTACACCGGGCGGTCGATAAGGATGGGAAAAACTGGGATTGTTTGTTACCATACCTGTTATTTGCCATTAGGGAAGTTCCCCAATCATCCACAGGCTTCTCCCCGTTTGAACTATTGTATGGCCGACACCCAAGGGGCTTACTGGATATAGCCAAAGAGACTTGGGAACACGAGGTTACCCCTTACAGAAGTGTAATAGAGCATGTTGCCCAGATGCAGGACCGCATAGCTGCAGTCCTACCTATAGCGAGGGAACACATGGAAAAAGCTCAAGAGGCACAGAAAGATACGTACAATAAGGGTGCTAGGGTCAGAATTTTTTTTCCAGGCGATAGGGTACTAGTTCTGGTTCCCACCGGAGAGAGTAAATTCCTTGCTACTGCACCGACACACTTTATTCGAGCAAATACCCAGTATGTACCTGGCAGATACCTGGAATGCGCCGCTCCTCACCTCTGACAAGCCCCGTTGCGTTTGCCTTCCCAGCCTGGGTTCATGCCTGGCTGACGGGCGGCTGATCTGTTAAATGATAATGATTAGGATTTAATAGGCTGCAATGCTTCGCGTGTCTACCAGATGGCATAAATTCATGAATTGTAATGCAGTATATATATATATACTGTGCAGTATTGCAGCCAGCGGGAATAAAATGCTTCAATCCCTGCTTGGAAAATACCTCAATGCACTCGGGCAGAAAACAGTCACAAACCTCAATACACCCGGGTATACCCGAATTTGTGGGACTAGCCGAGCTCGAATAAAGTGTGTCGCCAGTGTAAATGGCATGGGCCATATGAGGTCTTGGAAAGAGTGTGAGAAGTAAATTATAAGGTGAGACAGCCAGGTAGGAGGAAACCTGAGCAAATTTACCATATAAACCTACTTAAGCCCTGGAAAGATAGAGAGGTCTTGTTAACCCTAGTACCCCCAGGTCCGTCAGAGAATCGAGAAACTGACCCAGAGGTTAGCGTAGCTGAAACCCTGGAAAATAAATTCAAACCGCGTTTACCATGGAAAATAAATTCAAACCGCGGTTTACCATGGAAAATAATTCAAACCGCGTTACCATGGAAAATAAATTCAAACCGCGTTACCATGGAAAATAAATTCAAACCGCGTTACCATGGAAAATAAATTCAAACCGCGTACCATGGAAAATAAATTCAAACCGCGTACCATGGAAAATAAATTCAAACCTTTTTACAACACTGTGGTACTGCAATGGGGACACGCTTTGCACCATCTTTTGCCAACCTTTACATGGGATGGTGGGAGTCAGTGCATATTTGGGGTTCCGATGTATCACCCCCTCAGTTAAAACTTTGGAGGAGATATATCGACGATATTCTGGTTATTTGGGATGGCGATAAGGCGTCATTTGACAACTTTGTTGATAGGATTAATATCAATAACTTTAATCTTATTTTTACAAGTGATGTCCAGAAGGATCATGTCACCTTCTTGGACTTATCTATTTACATTCAGGGGGATTCCCTCCTAACCAAAACCTTTTTTAAAGAAACAAACGTTAATTCCTACCTACATCATAAAAGTGGACATCAAAAAGTGCATTGCAAATATTCCATATAGCCAATTTCTCCGCATTAGAAGAAATTGTGCAACCATTGATACCTATATGGAACAGTCAAAAGTACTTATTGAATGTTTTAGGCAAAAAGGCTACCAGGAGGAGCTTATATCTGAATCCTACCTTAAAGCATTGAATAACAATAGAGATTCACTATTAAAAAAGAAAAACAGAAACAGTCTACTGCTAAAAATAAAATATGTACTCATAGTGGTTCACATGCTGACAATATACATGCAACTAAATCCTTTTCCGCAGACCACATTAAAGCCAAACAGGAGACGCCATTTTTTGTAACCCAATTTAATTCATCTCACAATTTCATAAAAAAAAGTCTTGACTAAACATTGGCACATTTTACTCATGGATCCAATTTTAAATAAATTTCTTGCCAAAAAAACACCCATTGTTTTTAAAATGCACAAACATTAAAAACTATTCTCGCCCCCAGTTTGCTAAAAGGTACAGATAAACAAATAAAAATAGATCTAAGGGAAACATTAGGAGTAGTGGGAAACCACAGATGCGCTAGGTGCAAGATTTGTCCAAAAATGCTAACGTACAAAACCTTCAAATCCCATGTTACAGGGCTTAATTATAAAATATCGAATTACATTGATTGTCTGTCCATGTATGTAGTGTACATACTGCAGTGCAGTTGTGGACTGCAATACGTGGGCAGAACAAAGCGAAATCTGAAGCTGCGCATCATGGAGCACCTACGCAACATCACTAATATTCCCAAATTAGAAGCCACCTCCAAACCTCTCACCCACCTCTTGGCCCACTTCAAAGATGTGCATAACTGTAGTACAGTGGGTGTACAATATATGGGAATTGAGAGGATTATGGGGGATACAAGAGCAGGAAATAGAGATCTACAAATTGCCAAACGAGAGCAATTTTGGATCTTTACCCTGCAGTCAAAACACCCGGGAGGTCACAATGACTATATTGAACTTATACCTTTTTTGAGATAGATGGGGAGTAGTGTTTATCACATGACCATTCAGGTTTTCAATTTCATTTATTGTTCTTGTTTCCTATCCCCCCCCCTCATCTCCCCTCTTTCCCCCCCCCCTCCCTTCTCTTTCCATCCCCTCCCTTTCACCCTCTTCTCCCCCTTTCCCCCTATCTCCCTCTCCCTCCGCCCATCCCCCCCTCTCTTCCCTCCCCCCTCCCCCCCCCTCCTCTCTTTCCTCCCCTCTCCCCCTATGCCCCCTTCCCATTCCCCCCCTCCTTTCCTTATTCCCTATTCCCTCCACCTTCCCTCCCTTCCCCTCTCCCCCCTTCTCCCCCTCCATCCCCTCCTCCCTTTCCCCCCCTCCTCCCTCCCCCCCTTCTTTTCCTTAATATTTCAATGTATTTTTATGTATATTATTGTATGTATTATTGTGACAAAATGTGGTCTTGTGATATTATTTTATTATTGCTTGACTATTCATGCTTTTATCATCTACACAGGTGGCTTTTAACAGTACATTAACCTAACACTCCATTTAAAACGTTATCACTAATTGATTACCTTTTAGACATTTTATTATATATTTATACAATGACACACATATTCATGCTATATTTACACCATGTACTACTAGATGAATGTAACACACTCTCCCATTCTTGCCGCTGCACTGTACTCACAGTGCATGCTACGCACATTGAATAATTAGTTATTTAATTGGGACCTTGGAGTGACTGTATAAAAAGCCCCCCTGTAGGTGTCCTAAACAACGCCTGATGAAGCACTGTATCGTGTGAAACACGTTGCGGACATCACACAGTGCTATTGGTACACAGACAATTGGTAGAACACGCTCCAGCTCTCCCACAAGCAGCCAGAGACATTTCCTCCTTGCTCGAGTGAGATTTATGCTGGAGGACCAGCGATCGTGGTGGGTTACTATACACGGGTCCTGCAAGAAGCCGCAACCCGGAAGTGACAACAACGTGGTGCCGAGCAAGCCAGCCCCAGCGCGTGGGACTGATCTGTAAGCCTCAGCACTTACCCCCTGCGCCTAGGAACCCATCTGGACTGTTACCTATGCACTGCTCTACTGGACTTATATATTCTAATATGTAAGTTTTTACTTGTTATTTTATTTCATTGTTTTATATAAATCTTGACCGTTGGTGCGCTTTTGTGTTTATTTTTTCATTGATAGCTGAAACGCTGTCCGTTCATCAGAAACGAGAGGTCCAGAATTTAGTGAGAAGAAACAAAGAAGTCTTCTCTACACAGCCAGGTAGAACTAGCGTAATTGAACATGACCTAGTCTCTGAACCGGGGGTCCGAGTTAACCTTAAACCGTACCGAATCCCAGAGGCCAAAAGAGAGGCTATAAGTTTAGAGGTTAAAAAAATGCTAAAACTAGGCGTAATTGAGGAATCCCAAAGTGGGTGGAACAGCCCTATAGTTTTAGTCCCAAAGCCAGACGGTACAACAAGGTTTTGCAATGACTACCGTAAACTAAACGCTGTGTCTCAATTTGATACTTATCCTATGCCCAAGGTTGATGAACTGGTAGAGAGACTGGGCAAACCCCGATATCTCACGACCCTAGACCTAACAAAAGGGCAAAAGAAAAGACAGCCTTCTCAACTCCAGACGGCCTCTTTCAGTATAGGCTGCTGCCTTTTGGCTTACATGGAGCTCCCGCCACATTCCAAAGAATGATGGATTAAAATTTTAAACCACATACTCGGTATGCTGCCGCCTACCTGGATGATGTGGTAATCCATAGTGAAGATTGGCAATCCCACTTTCCAAAGGTCCAAGGTGTGCTTGACGCAGTTCGGTCTGCTGGACTAACTGCTAACCCCGCTAAATGCACTATTAGTCTGGAGGAGGCCAAATATCTGGGGTATTCTATTGGCAGAGGTTTACTCAAACCCCAAACACTCAAAGTAGAGGCGATACAAAATTGGCCAAGGCCAGTTACAAAAAAACAAGTAAGGACCTTTTGGGATTAATTGGTTACTATAGAAGGTTTATTCCCAATTTTGCAACTACGGCAACCCCACTAACCGACCTCACAAAAGCAAGAGGGCCGCTAATGGTAAAGTGGTCCCACGAAACCGAACAGGCCTTTAGAAGCCTGAAAGAAGCTCTCTGTGCCCAACCAGTGTTGGTCACACCTGACTTCTCTAAAGAGTTTTTAGTCCAAACCGACTTATCTGAGGTAGGGCTGGAGGCTGTACTCTCCCAGGAGTCTCAAGGTGAGGAGCACCCCATCCTTTATTTAAGTAGGAAACTAAATCCCCAGGAGAAAAATTACTCCATAGTCAAGAAAGAGTGTCTCGCAATAAAGTGGGCTGTAGAGACGCTCAAATACTATCTGTTGGGGAGAAAATTCCGGTTGGTCACAGATCATGCACCCCTCACCTGGATGTGTCAAAACAGAGAGAAGAATGCTAGAGTGACCAGGTGGTTCCTAAGCCTACAACCCTTTAAATTTTCTGTGGAACACAGGTCAGGGCACAAATATGGCAATGCTGACGGGTTGTCAAGGATGCACTCCCTAATATCCATGGTCACTCATCCCTCGAGGTCTGAGCTGGGGGGAGGATATGTGACAGAAACCAGGGGATGGTAATAAATTCCATATATAGGGCTCCCAGGATACTGAACAGTTTCTATCCTGTTTAGGCTGGAAGTGCAGCCTCATATACATGCACTCCATCCCACAGTTTGGCAAATGCTGGAACTGAGGGATGAGGGATCCAAACCAGAGTTTGTCTGCTGCCTGATTTCTGTCACCTGTCCTGCTAATTAGAAATCAGGATTTAAGACTGATTTCCTGGTTCCTCTTCCCTCTCCCCCAAGAGCTTGGAGGCAGGAAGTCTGCTGGAAGCAGAGAGGGGAAAAGCCTCTCCCCAAACAGGTTAAATCATTCTGCTCTTTTTTGTCTAAAACTGCAAAGTTCCTTATTTTGTTGTTGGAAGTGGAAAAGCCACTTCAACCCTGAGTCAGGGAAAACCTAAGTTAAGTTATTGCTCAGGTGAGCAGGTTTTTGTTTTGCTTGTGTTTCTGTTGTATGCACTGTGGCAGTCTCAGTGCCTGGGACTGAATAAACCAGGCATAGTCTGTTTAAAGGAACAGCACGTGACGCCTCGTCATTTAACCTACCCTAAAAGACCGTGTTCTAACAGTCCCGGACAGACGGCGGAGCCCCGGAGTAAGCCGTTTGTCACAATATTTATATATATATGTGCCTGGTGAATCTGGGTTAGTCACTTATAGAAATGGCAGGGAAAGCAGCCGTTTAAATTAAATCTGGTCACATTATGCTGACTAGTTAATGTTGTTTAGCATTCTGTATCTAACATGTTTGTAGTGATAGCATGTGAACAAACAGAACCTTCGGTAGTACAGGCAGTCCTCGGTTATCCGACACAATGCGTTACTCAAAATGGTGTTGGATAGCGAAACGTCTTAAAGCGAAACACGTTTTCTCATAGGAACACTGTTTAAATGAAAGGTTCCGTTCCTGAAGGCATTTTTATTGGTAAAATACTCCAAATATTTAACTCGGCCAATAAGATATGCAGCCCACACAAATTATATAGTGTGTGGGCTGCATATCTTATTGGCCGAGTTAAATATTTGGAGTATTTTACCAATAAAAATGCCTTCAGGAACGGAACCTTTCATTTAAACAGTGTTCCTATGAGAAAACGTGTTTCGCTTTAAGACGTTTCGCTATCCAACACCATTTTGAGTAACGCATTGTGTCGGATAACCGAGGACTGCCTGTACTACCGAAGGTTCTGTTTGTTCACATCCTATCACTACAAACATGTTAGATACAGAATGCTAAACAACATTAACTAGTCAGCATAATGTGACCGAATTTAATTTAAACTGCTGCTTTCCCTGCCATTTCTATAAGTGACTAACCCAGATTCACCAGGCACATAACATTATTATGTAGCCATATGCAAAGTATACAAATTAGGAAGATATGTACTGCATTTCTGCACATATAACATTTTTTTAATGTTAAAAATGTATTCTTTTCTTTTCACCGAGGGGCGTACACGTAGTCGACTGACATTTAAGGGCTGCGCACGAATATCTCTGATTTCACCCGCCATTGCACAGCACGTTTCAAAATATTGTCACGTATATCGTTAACTGGATCTTACCTTCTTTCAGAACTGTGTTCCAGCATATTGTGATCTTCACAGCGCGATCTCTGTTATATTATCAGAAGAAGGCGAAAAGGTAAAAGAGACACGTTAATTTAGACAAAGAAAAACTTTTTTCCTGTATGGTACGTGCATGCGTCATGAATCGAACGCATATGCCTGTCATTCGGGAAGAAAAGATTCACACAGTGTATAAACTATTTCCGCTATAGTTACCTGCATTATATTGCATTAATTTTCGGTGCAGGCATGGAAGGGTTGTTTGCGAGGTAGCCGCTGTAGTCAATCAATTCGTTGTTCGGTGGGTTCAGCTTGGTAGGGTTGTAGCTTACTCCATAACAGTTTGAATCTTGTACAATGTACTGAGGCGGATACAGATAGTAACTTTGTGCCATTTCATCTGTTCAAGCAAAGTCAGTACTATGCATGTAATCATAATCAATTGCTCCGTTATGGTTCTGGTATTGGTTGGCCAACTCCGGTTGAAATTCAAAGAAATTCTGCTGAACATTTAAGGCACCGCTACGGGCACCTATATCATGGTAGTTGTGTCCGACAATTGTCTGTCTTTTGACATTTCCATTCGCAGACATACGCATAGCGGATTCATAAACTGACCAACAGCCACCCCTGTTTCCGAGAGACGGTGGGTTTCGAATAAAAGAAGCATTGGTTGATAAAATGCGGCTGATTGAATTTTTCCATACCCTAGGTTTTGGATGATTTTGATAATAAGGGTAGTTATCCGTAATACATTGATAGATCTGTGAGACAGTAGCTTTTTTCTGGATTCCATTTTCAATGGTGCTATATATTAGATTGGCGTAAGAAAACGGGAGCTTTTCCTTAGAACACATCTCAAACGGCATGTTTTTTCAGGGAATGGAGTACAGTAACCAAAACGATCCCTTAATTTCATCTTCTTACAAAGTATCCAAACTTTTCTTATGTGCACAACACTGTACAAGGTCATTATACAAAGGAAGAAGTGTACATGTATTATTCTCCCACATACCGGTGATCTGCATCTTAGCAAATTTGTGCTTGCGTATTCAACATGATTCAGTAGCAAAACTCAGAAACACACATTGGATAGAATATTGTTTGGAAAGAACATGTGAAAATGATCAACTATTATAATGATTATTTTGCGCAGTTAATACGAATTAACTATATATATATAATGTAAGCAGATATGTATATATAATGTAAGCAGATAGATTATTCACACATGAGAAATCCTATGCTGTTTATTTCACATGTATGCACCTGAAATATGTTCTCATACACACTTGATTATTGCACATTGTTCAGTATGTTTGGCGAACATTAATGAACGGAACTAATTGAATAAGAAGACTTAGACGAAGAATTATAAGACATTGACTACTTTTTTGGGATAATCTTTGGGGTGAACGTGTGGGAGTCCTTGCTGTGGGATCACGTCCATGGTTAGTTGATCGTTGTCTTCTTCTTGACGTTGAATGCTGGGCCAGTGCCAGTGGTTGAGCCAGTGCTGGGGGTTGTGCCAATGCTTGAGCCAGTGCCAATGGTTGAGCCAGTGCCGGGGGTTTTGCCAGTGGTAGAGCCAGTGCCAGGGGTTGTGCCAGTGCCGGGGGTTGTGCCAGTGGTTTAGCCAGTGCCAGGGGTTGTGCCAGTGGTAGAGCCAGTGCCAGGGGTTGTGCCAGTGGTTGAGCCAGTGCCGAGGGTTGTGCCAATGCTTGAGCCAGTGCCAATGGTTGAGCCAGTGCCGGGGATTGTGCCAGCTGTTGAGCCAGTGCCGGGGTTGTGCCAGTGGTTGAGCCATTGCCGGGGGTTGTGCCAGTGGTTGAGCCAGTGCCGGGGGTTGTGCCAGTGGTTGAGCCAGTGCCGGGGGTTGTGCCAGTGGTTGAGCCAGTGCCGGGGGTTGTGCCAGTGGTTGAGCCAGTGCCGGGGGTTGTGCCAGTGGTTGAGCCAGTGCTGGGGGTTGTGCCAGTGGTTGAGCCAGTGCCGGGGGTTGTGCCAGTGGTTGAGCCAGTGCCGGGGGTTGTGCCAGTGGTTGAGTCAGAGCCAATGGTTGGGCCAGTGCGAGCTGATGTTGCTGCGGCTGTGCCAGTGCCAGTGCCAGGGGAATAGCCTGTGCCATTGGATCCTGCGCCATTGGATCCTGCTGTACCATTGCCTGGGTCTCTGGCTCTGTTTGGGTCTCTGGCTCTGTTTGGGTCTCTGGCTCTGTTTGGGTCTCTGGCTCTCTTTGGGTCTCCGGCTCTCTTTTGGTCTCTGGCTCTCTTTGGGTCTCTGGCTCTCTTTGGGTCTCCGGCTCTCTTTGGGTCTCTGGCTCTCTTTGGGTCTCTGGCTCAGATAGTAGCTCTAGATCTGATAGTAGCTCTGGATCGGATAGTAGGTGTACATCGGATTGGGCCTGTGGCTCGCTTTCTGGCTGGGATTGTGGCTGTGACTGTGGCATGGGCTGTGCCTGGACATGTGCCACAACCTGGCCCATACATTTGGCAATGATAGAGAGGCTATTTGCCATGTTGTCCAGTGTCTCCTGTTGTTTAGTCATAAGTTGTGGAAAAGAAGTTATATCAGTGGCGCTCAACACTGTAATGATCAAAGCAATTCTAATAGATATTATAAAATATATATTATAAAATATACAACCAGAGCCACGGAAATCGCCCGTCCGATTGGATGCTCCACGTGGTAAGGGTAAACATGTAAATATACAAAGAAATCAAATCATAGCATAATACTGTAAAACATACACATACATAAACAAACAACACTTAACAAACGCTGAGAACAACAGGTAACTACTCACAATAGCATTTAATATGGCATATCATTAATATCATAAAATACACTTATTACACATAAAATAGTACATACACTGGCGACACACTTTATTCGAGCTCGGCTAGTCCCACGAATTCGGGTATACCCGGGTGTATTGAGGTTTGTGACTGTTTTCTGCCCAAGTGCATTGAGTTATTTTCCAGCAGGGATTGAAGCATTTTATTCCCACTGGCTGCAATACTGCACAGTACATATATATATACTGCATTACAATTCATGAATTTATGCCATCTGGTAGACACGCCAAGCATTGCAGCCTATTAAATCCTAATCATTATCATTTAACAGATCAGCCGCCCATCAGCCAGGCATGAACCCAGGCTGGGAAGGCAAATGCAACGGGGCTTGTCAGAGGTGAGGAGCGGCGCATTCCAGGTATCTGCCAGGTACATACCGGGTATTTGCTCGAATAAAGTGTGTCGGTGCAGTAAAAACATATATTAGGTTCAGGCAAGATTCTCCAACTCGGGTGGGGGTACCTGCTTACCGAAAACAGGATGTAATCAGGCAATGGATAATTCAAAGAGTAAAAAAAATGTTTTTCATTACTTTTAACCCCTGAGGAAGAAAGCAAGACTTTCGAAACGCTTAGGGTGGTTCTGTGAGGGCCCCACTACTCGGGTGTGAGTGCTGTACCCTTCCGAAGCTGGGAGCTGTGAGCTGTGAGCTGTGGGAAAGCACATGCTGGCGTAGGAATATCCAACATTTCAGCATTGCTGTGTTTGGTGCACGTGGTGCGGGCAGACCAGGAAGTATCTCTGTGTGTGGTCCTGGAGCTTCTGCAGTGCTGGGAGAGGACTGAGGCAGACGCAGCTAGCTGGAAAAACCTGTCCCTGCCCAGGTGTTAAGCAGCAGCAGCAGCAGCTATCCATAAGAGGGGATACTCTTTGAATTATCCATTGCCTGATTACATCCTGTTTTCGGTAAGCAGGTACCCCCACCCGAGTTGGAGAATCTTGCCTGAACCTAATATATGTTTTTATGTACTATTTTATGTGTAATAAGTGTATTTTATGATATTAATGATATGCCATATTAAATGCTATTGTGAGTAGTTACCTGTTGTTCTCAGCGTTTGTTAAGTGTTGTTTGTTTATGTATGTGTATGTTTTACAGTATTATGCTATGATTTGATTTCTTTGTATATTTACATGTTTACCCTTACCACGTGGAGCATCCAATCGGACGGGCGATTTCCGTGGCTCTGGTTGTATATTTTATAATATATATTTTATAATATCTATTAGAATTGCTTTGATCATTACAGTGTTGAGCGCCACTGATATAACTTCTTTTCCACTTCTATAGCCTGACTAGGGGTCAGGGTTATATCACCGGCTGCCAGCTCACTGTGGGATATAGCGCTACCTATTTGTTTTTTCCCTTAGTCATAAGTTGTGTCATGTTTTTCATTTCATCATATATTTTTTCATTGGTTTTAGCCTGTCTGTCTGCCCGATCTTACTGGTTTTTGATAAACCTGGCCTCTAGGCTGGTTAAATTCGACAATGCTTCAGCACAAACCTGGTCTCCCTGGCCTGCGTGGATCTCCCCGTTGTCATCACTTTGTGGTTTTTGTGTATCCTGTAATCCAATAAAATCAGGTCCGGAATCTTCAGCATCTGGAACAGGAATATGTGGGGGATCGACTATCATCTCATCATCACTTCTGACACGTTGTTGTGGTGATGCAGACGCATCTGAATCTGTGTCCTCAGCAATCACTATATAATAAAGAACAAAATGTTAAAATCAACATAATGACTAAGTAATTTTGTGCTCCTCTTTATTTGCCTGTACATACAATGTTAATGCACATATTGTTATGCTATTTCATTTATACGTGCATCAGTTAAAGCTGCAGTTCAAGCTCCTGTTTTTTAATTTTTTTATATTTTTTTTAACTTCAATAGTTTGATGTGTGCAATCTCTAATTGCCTAAACAACTGCATAACTGGCGGTCAATTAGTTCTCCTTGTATTGATGGGCGGAGTTTGGCGACATCTTGAAATATGGGGAATGTAAATGGTTGCTAGTGGAACAAGAGGAACAAGCATGCTTGTTAAAATACAATACAAGAAAATTGGTCTTTCAAAGTTGTTTTTTTAAAACAGAACATGCTACAAGTATTTTTTCTTACTACACAACTGATTTATTAAAAAATACACACATGCAGGATATTGCTTGAACTGCAGCCATGTTGCCATTTCCTGATCACATCATCTAAACCCAGGGTGGGCAACCCTGTCGCCATTCGCCACTTGTGGCGAATTGGCAGTCAAGGTGTGGCGAAGTGCGGCAAGCGCGAGTCCCCCCCGCCTCTCCCCGGCAAGCGTGACTCCTCCCGCCTCAGCAAGCGCTTGTTCAGCGCTGCCAGTAACAGAGACACATACACGGCAGTAAGCTGGGTTTCTCCTCTCTCCGTGTACCATCGCCGCTTTGCTGCAACAGAGTGTCTCTCCCTCCCCCCTCTCCCTCCCTTCCTGTCCGACCACAGTTTACCTTCAGACAAGAGATAGTCATTTGGCACCTACGGGTTCCTGCTGACACACCGGCAGTCAACAACACGGACCATGTGTTGTTACTGTAGCCTCCTGCATTAATGTATAAAGCGGCAGTAACATTATACAAGATGTCTCCTCTCCCTCCCGGCAGGCGTGATTCTGTGCAGGACAAGCTGAATGAGACAGCTGCTAGCTGTGTAAATACCAGGCATGTTGCACCTTCTGCAGTAAGCATATCTTTTTCCAGCAAGTCATAAAGTAAATCAACCAGGAGAGATAGTACCAGCAGTCTGAGAATGTAGCCCAGTGACAAAAGCAGGTTAAAAGCACAGGACAAACTGTTTGATATGTGAGGAGTGAACTGCAGTATGTTTGATGCAGGTATTGCAGTCACAGGGAAGACATGGTAAACTGAAACCTAAATACAGATTACTTGAGAGCCGGGGGAAGAAACATAGCAGACAATACAGGTCTCAAAAGAGAGCCTTAAATGTAGCAACAGTCAATCCACAGTAGGTAAAACCAACAATTTAAATTAGGAGGATGACTGTGGATGAAGAATTACCAGGCAGAGAACATCAGTGTTAAGCGACCATCCTGAAGACATGCCGTCTGCAACTTTTCAGTTACATGTTCAAAGGGTTAAACCTAGGTGATTGATGTTTTTTTACCAAAATCTGACACCAATAAGGATTCATTTAAAAACATTATGAGCTAATACTCGGGGTTGATTTCATTTCCCATTTGTCTGTTGTTACTGTGTGCACAGCAAGTACTTGCAAAGTCACACACAGCCCCCTCTCCCCTTATCTTTATCAATTCTCTGATGAGGACAAAATATGCACAGGGTAAAGAAAACACTTGGTTGACAAGCACTTTCCTATTCAGAGGCCCCTAATAAATTGAACTAGTTAATTGGCAGTCAAAGTGTGGCGAATTGAGTAACTACTTGTTGTTTCCCATTGTAATAGGAAGCGTGGCAGCAAGCGCGAGTCCCCTCCCATCCCCCTGGCAAGCGCGAGTCCCCTCCCATCCCCCTGGCAAACGCGAGTCCCCTCCCATCCCCCTGGCAAGCGCGAGTCCCCTCCCATCCCCCTGGCAAGCGCGAGTACGCCGTCAGCAGCGGCGCTAGTGCTGAGGGGACAAGCGGAGGAGAAATAACACATTTTCGCATGCGCAACATAATACCTCAATTTTTACATGGTGTGGCTATTTTCACTTCTAATTCGCCACACCTGTGGCTACATTGAAAAATAGGTTGCCCACCCCTGATCTAAACAGATGATTGTAGTTTTATGTATGTATAAATGCTTGCATTTCCCACTATTTCTGAATTAAATATTGATGTCATAGCATACGACTCACCTGGTGTCGAATGTGAGAGAGATGGCCCAATATCTCGGTTCCCTCCAATTCCAAATATAAGGCGGGGAGTCATAATTGAAGACATCTTTTCCTCGTAGGAGTGTAAATGCAGTGATGCTGGAGGTCCGCCTGTTATGGATTACAGGGACCAAGGGTCAAACATAGCATACATATGTCATAAGTACAGCTTTGGGCATACTGTCACATATTCACTAGTTGTTGCTTTGGGATGGGTACATAAGATATCTGCGGTTTGTAAGCAGAATTTTGCTGAAGAGATAAGAATCTTAGCAGAACAGGTGTTCACGCCTTCTCAATGTATGAGCTTACGGTAAATGGCACGGATATGAAACCACATACATCTTGTGGTTATTTTGCTACGCAGATTGAAATGAGTTTGGAAACTTTGCTAGTTTTGGGTTATTTCCCTTGTTTTTCATGAAGACAATTATGACGCATGACAAGGGCAATAAAAGTTTGGGTGAGGCCAAATTCAGACAGAGAACCGAGTGGCACGCCACGGCATACGAGACTTACCGAGACTGGCATGATATTTCGTGATACCTAGTTGGTTTGTGAGTATGACAGCATACCCAGTAAATAATCTCTGCATAGATAGATTAACATAAGTATTGGATTATTAGGCGATTTTTGCTTATTGTTTCTTATTATCATGTTGTATCTCAATAAACATGACTCTTATCTTATACAACTCTGAGTGACCTCTCTTAATAATATCCTCACGATACCCTGCACATAAAGGGTGTGAGGCCGTTTTCTCTGCAGGATAAGAAATTGTGATACAGTACTTCTGCTTAGAGCAGGACATAACGTGTCATAAGACATTGCCTGAGAGAAGGAGGTATGGCATAACTGACCCCCATGATACGCCTCCTGTCCCACATGTGATGCGTCCGGCCTGTGCCATCTTATTCTTGAGTCTATGTTTGATGTCCCCAAATCGTTTTTTACACGTCTCTGGGGTCCTTTGAAAGACGCCTGCTGATGAGACAGCTCGGCATATCTGTGCCCACAATTTTGTCTTCTGACTGGTCTTGGTTTTACCTGTGTATATGTAACAATGTGTTAATATACATTTCAGTAGTGATTTCATAATGTATGGTAGTATAAAAAACATTTTAACAACATGTACATATAATTACAGACACCTATTAGGCTATGTCATGCGCGCATTCCTGACAAATTACATGTGCCCAATCAGCTGCACAACTCTGTTATAGCATACATGTTTACCAGCTCAATGTTCCGTTACGCATGTCTTGCATAAACATTTATGGCATCTTTTTAGCATTTCTTTTAACACTGGGAGGAAATTACTGTGAGGGAGTCGGTAAGTAACATAGTCCCACTTTGTGGTGACTATGATAATGGGCCTGTAAAAGGGGTAAGTGACCATGAAACGTGACGTTTCCCCTGCGTCTCACCGCACCCACTTCCTTCCCTGTTAGGGATTTCTTTATCATATCCCTCCCTTTTTAGTAATGTCACTTTTCCCCCTTCCCTCACCCTCCTGTTAATTGTATGTGATGAGAGTTTTTGGGCACATTGACAATTAATGTTCTTCACTTTTACTCATTCATATATATCAGCATTTCAAGTATCATTGATTGTTTAGTATTCATTATGAGTGCGGGGAACACTTTTTATGTTCTATATGTACTTAGGAGAGATTAGAGGTCTCTTCATTGTTCCCCAGCACCCACAACTTACCTATGTCAAATATAGTTAATACATAAGATAGTGCGGCCTACAACATACTTTCTATATTCTAATAGAATAATTAATAAAACATTCTTACATGATAATGATCCATAGAGTTGTTCATAGGAATCCATGACACCTTCAACAAGAATGTCATTTTCGCGAGGGGTAAAGCGCAGGTTTCTTAGGCCCTCTGTCCGCGCCTGGCTTGTTGATGGCCCCTCATCACTTCCATCCTCCTCCGCATCATTGTTCGTATGGTGGACAGTGTCCCTCTCTCCCTGTCCAGTACTCCCGCTACCCTCACCCACCTGCACTCCCCCACCTGGAGTATCATCATGGGACGTACCTGCCCTGGCAGGACAGACCGTATCTGTATGTCCCACTCCTCTCCCACGCTCTCCCACTCCCACCAGCCACCGCACCTCCTCAACTCCCACGCTCCACCACTCCACCAGCCACAGCACCTCCTCCACTCCCACGCTCCACCACTCCACCAGCCACCGCAACTCCTCCACTCCCACGCTCGACCACTCCACCAGCCACCGCAACTCCTCCACTCCCACGCTCCACCACTCCACCAGCCACCGCAACTCCTCCACTCCCACGCTCCACCACTCCACCAGCAATTGCACCACTCACACATCCACGTCCACTCCCACGTCCACTCCCACGTCCACTCATCCTCTCTATTTCAGTCACTCACAAAAACAAATATAAACCAAAATGACACACTAACAAAGTTTAATCACACTAACAATACAAAAATATAGAGAAACAAAATATAATAACACAAGACAACTCACACAATAATTGCCAACAAATCACCAACTCTCTCTTACTACTACTACTACCACCAACTCCACTCTATCTCTCCTCACAACAACACCCACACTAGCTGAACAAAATGGCCGCTTTATATAGGGTATCCCTCCAAAATAGTGTCGCGAAAGTGTTATTACTATTGTATACATGTGATGAGCTAAATACATCACTTCAGCATTTCAGCATTTAACCACTACACTACCATGTGCCAACAAAGATATATATGACACACACACACACTAATTGACAACAATATTATATTGAATGGATTCACTCCTTCCATGGACTCTCCCACAGATACCCCAGGAAACTAAGAGGACATACAGGAACCTCAGGGGACCATAATTGCCTTAGCGTGGAGATGACCAAATTATCAAAAAAATTGTAACGTTTGCTTTTATAATACTGTCAATGAGCATGGGGTCTTCAGAGCTGAAACGAATTGGTTTCAGCCTCGGGGACCCCCCTACTTCAGAAGATAAAGGCCCCGTAATGGGATGCCAGTATCCCCTGCAGAATGTAAATTTCCCAGTCCCGTGACGCAGAAGCTTTAAAATTACAGTGGATATCGGCACCTCATAACGGGGCCTGTATCTCCTGAAGTAGGGGGCCCCCCGGACCTGAAACCAATGCTGTTCAGGTCCGGAGACCCCCTGCTGTTGTACACTATTATTAAAATGTACTTATTTAGAGTACGATCGCCTGTTACAGCCTTGCATGGAGATGCCAAATCTCCATGCAAATGTTACAGGCGGCTTATTTTTTCTATCAGCTAGCGTACGTGAAGTTTAAGAATGCTAGCAGGGGGGAAAAAGCAACATGTACGCTGTGGCTGTTTTGAGCACGTACGTTAGAAAATGGGCTCAAGGCCTCAGTGAATCGCGTCTCTGGCCTCACTTTTTAACGGACGTGCTTTTTTATTTCATCCGGACGCACAAGCATGGAGCATAGTGCATAGCCCCCTTAGTCTCTGCAGGGCAGTCTTTCCTAGCTTCCAAATGAAGCCGGTTGCTCTGCTATACGTGACAGAGCAACTTTGAAATGCCCACCCTAGCTTCATCGACTCAAGCCACTAGATCGTCTGGTTCTCTGACTTGGGCATCTCCTTACATACACTCCACTAAGCTATCCTTAGCATGGAGGTAGGAAGAGCGACCAATCAGAGAGTATGGGAACCCTAGTATAACATTTATGTTCACCACAAACCGGGACCAGACCACGGGGCTAAATGGGGATTGATATGCACCGAACTTAGACCACAAAGCCGGGTCGGATTGCATAGTCCATAGTCATGCATAGCCGGGTCAGGGTTGGAGAAGGCAGGGTAATCCATTGGCAAGCCTGTGTCAAGGCAGGCGGCACAGGAGCGAAGGTCGAGGTCACAGGCAGGATTTGGCAACAGGAAAAACTCCAGTGAAGGCGCTTCAGCGTAGGTGCTGTAGGTGCTGTAGGGTAAGGCTACTGGGAGGGGAAACAGGAACAGGACATAGAGTAGGCCACAGGATATACAAGGACTGCCGACAGGCCACAGAAGCACTGAGGAATTCAGTGTAGCCGCTTCAGCGCGGTGAAGGCGAAGTCTGCCAGGAACAGGAATAGTAGCACTGGGGCTACAGGACAGGAAAGGCCTTAGGATGCAGGAGACTTCAGGAAAAAGTGACAATAGCACAAGAAGGTCATGTCATTTAAAACAGAGATGCTTGTGGCAAGTACAGTTACTTTGAAAGAAAGTCTATGTTCAGCCACTTCCTGGGGGAAGCAGAATGCAACAACCGTGTATAAGCTCTAAGAGCAAAGGTAATGGATGCCAAGAAGGGCAAAGTCAATAATAAATAAATAATAAACGGAGTTGACACCGGGATGTCAGGTGACGGGTTAAAGGACTGTAATGTTGAAGACTCGGTGACGGGTAGAGCAAGAGAGGGCTATAGTGATGGGGAACACGAGGTACTTACTCAGTCCCTAGCCCTGGCCAGATCTTGCCCGGTGTGGAGTCCACGCGACTCACTGGAGATCACCGCTCTGCTCTCCCTCCTTCCAGCTCCAGTCCTGATGCTACGAACTTAGAAGCGTCTCCCTCTGCATCTGCGGCTGCATCCGCATCCGGTGGTGAACGCTGATCCTCACACGTGACAGCAGAGAAGGGGAAGGATCGGTGGTCCATCCGCTCCAAGGAAAAAAGGTAAGAACTCACCAGCGTGGAGATTAAAAATGTTACTTTATTAGGCTACATAAAAAACAAAAAACAGACAGCACAAATAGACTCTCCCACGCGTTTCACGCCTGCTATGGCGCTTTTTCAAGGAGTGCAGAGAAAGGGGAGGCCCTGGGTATTTAACGCACACCCCGTCATGCAAAACAGCTGGAGTGAATAGCCAATTGATTCTGTTTTGCAGGAAGAAGAGAGAAGACCAGAAAGAAAGAAAAAAAGAAAAAAGAAAAGAAGAATGACAATAGAGATACAAGATAATCAACTGTGGAGAACAAACAACACAATGTGAATAAAGTTAATAAAAAGATGAAATAATAAATAAATAATAAATACATAAACAATGTGGGACAAAGGTGATACGTTTAACTTGATCCTAATCAAATGATAGAACATCCTACCAAGCCTCATACAGATTAAGCGGCCATATAAGAAAAGCCTATCTAGAGGAATGGGTGCAGAGTTAACCCATTCATGTATGGATACATTAGTACATACAAAACTTCAAAGGGTACTTCAATGCACATATTTAAGGGGAAGATTATACATTAGAAACGGTAATCAATGTCACTGACACATCCAATGAGAATAAAAGAAAAAAGAAAAAGACAACAATATATCAACCTGGCTAAAGATATGTATTAAAGATATATATTTGAAGGTGACATTGGAGTCTGTGTAAACGCACCACAGGGGGAGGCAGATAATGAAAGGGATAAGAAAGATTGCACTAATATAATGACTTTAATTTAAGTACAGTCTAATTGTATAGACCAATAGTGCTGAAGTGCAATGCTATAAAAAGCTCTTCAAATCCCAGTCAATATTTAACCCATTGGGTACTAAAGTATTGAGTGTGAATATCCAAAATGCCTCACGTCTATGAAGCAAATTGATTCTATCTCCACCTCTATAGTGCTGTTTAACAGACTCCAGTGCAACACATTTGAAGTTCAGCAGACTTCCTGGGGGAAGGGCAGGCACTAAGAAGCAAGGGCAACCAATAGGGGCAGGGCTGCCTAGAAGGCAAGGTCAAACAAACTGCCGTGTAATTGCAGGAGCAGATGGTTCTGACAGTTTAGTGCAGGGAGGGATTTGCCCAGAACTCTATTGCCCTGTAAGAGTGATCCAGCCAAACCCAGGACCAGATTCCTTAAACCTATCACACTAGCCAATAGAAATGGGGACTCGTATCTTGGCTGATGTCAGAAGAGGGGGCGTGCCATGGGCAGGATATATAAATTGACCAATTGGAAACATGCCAACATTCTCCCGCTTACCCCAGACAACCCATTGCCCCCTACTGGGCAGGCTCCACTGAGTCTGGTAAACCAGAGGGTCCTCCTCGTAGGGGGTCTCTGTTTTGGGCTCAAAAACCAGGAGTCTGGGGGACCCCAGTGTAATTCAACCCGCATACCGGCAAATCATGCCTGCATGCCGGGGAGAATTAGGGGACTACCGGTATCTTTGGCCCCCGAACTCTTGCAAACAAAACAATTGCATTTCTACCCAAATATCCCACCTAAAATTTACACATAGAAAGTTTTTGACACATAGGAAATTAAGTTCGGGGTTTCCCCCATGCTTTTTCTGGTTGGTGGGGGAAAAACCTGGCTCTGTATCCTATTTTTGTGTGTGTTAATTCTCAAATAAAACTGCAACCAATTGTAACCCTTTTTGTGAACCGGCCGACCCACCCAATATCACATTGGCCCCTCGTGGTCTAACCGGTCCCTTTCCCTGCAACACACCTGCTCTAAAGGACTACTGGTACTGCATAACCTGTGTGGCTCCAGGAGATCTGAGCCTCCGCTAGCTGGGAGCCTGGGGAAACCCTTACCCTTACTTGGTGCAGCGCCTCCACTTACCCAGGATCCCCCGTGAGGAAAGATAGCCCTGAGTAAGAAATACAATAACACACAGATACGATAACCAATAACTAACTCTTTACTTAACACACATATAACACATTACATAACATAACCATAACCAGATGCTCTACCCGCATCACATCAACCCAATGTCTGGTGTACCCCACCCAGTGTCCTGTGATCACCCCACACCCAATGTCTCGTCCTCCTACGAAAGGTCGTGGGTGACTGCGCAGTCACTATTTAAGCTAGGGCCCAGTTGGTGCACTTAGAATATGGAAGATACCTTCCGAGCACTCCGATGCTCGGGACCGCAACACACTTTCTTCTAAAAGGGTCAGACGTCCGTCTGATCCTTTTCCAGGTACTCTGCTGATGGACCCCAACGAGGGTCCCACCGCTCAACGGGAACTGCAACCGAACCACGGCAACACCAACCGCGTGGGAACAGCAACCGCCGCTATCCCTATCACTAACCACTGCTAGAGCGACAGCAACCCTAACCTAGGGCCTGTCCCTGAGGAACCGCAACCTGGGATGGCTTGGGGAAAACTCCTAGGGCCTGTGGACAATAACCGCCCCCCCCTTCCCCTAGCTACCCAGTCTCAACTGTATCTCTAACTCACTAGCTATTAACTAGCTACTCCTAAAGCACCTGCAGCTGACACACCGCTCACACTGTCAGCCTGCAGGGATCCACACACGCTACACACACACTGCACGCACTGCGCCCAGCACATGCAGCGACAACACACACAGACAGCTGCAATCACACACAGCCACCTGGATCCCGCAGCAATCCCACTGCTTACACACTGTGCCTCTTTGCCAGTGCCCACAGCCCTCTCCGCTGTGGCACTGCCAAACCAGCACCTTCCACACCTAAGGGTCACCTCCCTAGCTATGGCCGTCCCTCTTCAGTTACCCCCTGCCCTTACCGGGAATTGGGGCCTGCCTGGGGATCTAGGGAGAACCCTTACCTGATGCAGGAGCCACGCGCTCCCTGCACCCTTCCTACTCCTTCCTTCTCCTCTGCCTGACTGACTGTTGCAAAGCCCGGGAAATGTATCTATATTCCCGGGCTGAGCTTCCTCCAGCCCTATTGGCCACACTCAGGCACCTGATGCCTGTCTCCCTAAGCCTCCTGGGAATTGTAGTTCCCAGGGGGCTGTCTATGTATTGGGGCCGCGTGCGCACTTGCCCTGCGCATGCGCGAACCCCTAATGGCCGCCTCAACTTCTCTCTTCCCTGTCCTGCCCTCGCGCGATCTCTCTGGGGCTGCCTTAACTTTCTACCCCTCTCTGCGCATGCGCGATCCCTCTGGGGCCTTCCCTGCGCCTGCCTGTCCCTGCGCATGCGCGAACTAACGCGCAATGGCGGCGCCCTGCTCTCGGAGCCGCCCGGACCTCCAGGGATGCCAAACCCTCCCTTCACTGGCCCCCACCCTCGCGCTCTCCCGGCGGGTCCACCGCTGCCTCCGGCGGCACCCGCGACCACCCGGTCAGCGCGGAGGGAGGTCAGGGAGCCAATTTTTACCTCGGGGCTACATTCTCCCCTTTGCAGAATCCCAACGCCCTCGCTTGGGTAGCAACCATACATATTGTTATACAATGAAAAATGCATAGTAAACAGTACATATACAATAGGCATTTGTTCACCGGTACCCAACATACCCGCATGGATACCCGAGGCCAGCTGAGTCTCAGAGTGGAGTGCCCCTAACAGACTGAGTGAGGGTATCCCACCTTGACTCCTGTGAGTCTTTTGGAGCTCAAGACCTGTCCCTTGCACCAACCCACCTTCTCCCCCTCGCAGAAAAAATAGTAAGGGGTCCGTGGTATTGACCCTTGCCGGATCCTCCGGTCTCGTCTCACGGGAGACAGGGAGGCTCAGTCTCTTTCCTCGATCCACCACATGGCGAACATAGCGCTCCATCGCGCACCTGGGAGAGGCCACAACTACCAGAGCGGTCTCAACAGAGTCTTTGTCCGCTCCAACAATCCCTTTAACGGTGACTTCGTCCGCGGACGGCACCACTTCTTCGGGTAGGCCCGTTTGGAGACTCCTCTCACAGGAGTATGTGTCGCTCCGGTCCGCTACACCGGATACCTTGATGAGGTCGAGTTCATTCCACGATCTGCAGAGATCTTCTGGGGGAGACACCTCCACCAGGACGCGATGACGGGGTGAGCCCATCGCCCGGGTGACCCTACCTCTGGAGTCACCAGGCTCCACGATCACCGGGGAGCTCACACCCGACACCCCTGGGGCAGTCAACTTACCCCGATCGTTGTCGGCAGGTACTGATCCCAAGCCTGGGACCGCTGGTACCTCGGTGGTAGGCCGGACTGGCCGTTGCAGGGCACACGGGCCCACATCATGGTCTGCATCAGTTGAGGTGGTTGCCTCGGTGACCTCACTGGAGTGGTCTGCCGGCAGGCGCATCACCACGCTCGGTTGGTCGCTAGAATCACCACACATGGGCGGGGGTATAAACACCTTACCCTGGCCTTCCGTGATCTGTGGTTCTGATCTCGGTGGTTCTTGCTCGGGAACCGGGTCTGGAACCGACATCTGGGGTTCCAACATCTGGAGCTCCGCATTCAGCGGCTCCGCCTCAGCGTCTGGTAAGTTCATGTGGGCACACGGGCCCTCCACCACCTCCATGGCTGAAGTAGAAGCATTAGTAGCGGCTTCACCCACCTCGGTAGCACCATCAGGCGCCTCCTTCTCCGCAGGTTCCGCCATCAGAGGTTCCTGCTCCTCCATTTGCACGTCCCCTTTGAGAGGGTCTGCAACAGTGGTCTGGACACACGGGTCCCCGGAGGCCTCTGGAATCAAAACAAACTGAGGACAAGTATCATTTACTGTAGGAGGGAGGTCCGGCTCCTCCTCTTCTTTCTCGGCTGGTTCCGCCGCCTGGGGCAGGATAGGCTTTAGGAACCAGGCCCCGCAACACTCACATTGGGGCTCCCACGCCAGTGCCTCCCTCCGGTTACAGCCACATTTGAGGCTCCAACACTGGGTAAACGTTTCTCCATCCACCTCAGTTGACCTGAAACCTAACTGTAACTGAGATGGTTCGACTCCATCTTTAAGGGCTTCACTCAGGCAGGGGCACATTAGCGTCGTGACCTCCATTCCTGACAAATTCCAGGGCTCATACACATCAGGGTGTAACCCCTGACAGTCTCTCTCATCCTCGGGGATGGAACACTCCATTTCTGCAACAGAGTCCTCTGCCACTGGCGGTTTGGGTTGCAGGAACTGCGCCGCGCAGTCAGGACACTTAGGCCCTTGGGTCAGCTCCCCAACAGCACACTCACATTCATGCAGACGGCCGTGCAGGCATTCTTCCCCGTCTACCACGGTCAGCGTGAGAGCAACTGGTGACTCAGATGCTCCGTCCAGCCAGCCACCCATCGCTTTCCATTCTTTTAACGCACACGGGCACACCACCATTGGCAAGACTAAATGGGGGGCCCGTACGATTCTATACAGCCAAGGGTGTTTTTCTCGGCATCCCTTGCTTTCCTTAGGGGGAACAGAAATTTCTGATTTCTGCTCAAGACACTCCCTCCCCCTGGTGGACTCTAGAGGAGGGGCAGCACAGTCTTTTGGGGAATGTTGCAAACTCGGTACTGAGTCACTCACAGTGTGGGGGCGGGGCTCGGGTTTTCCCGCCAGTCCTGGATAACAGTTGGCAACATTTTCCCGCGCGGCCGGGAACTTAGCACGTGGCTTTCTCCGCCTTGAGGGCTTCCCCATGGCGAAACAAAAATAGGACACAATTTAAAAAAAAACATACAGGGCACCCCAGGTCTGATATCTCAGCAGCGCCTCCAAATGTAACCCTTTTTGTGAACCGGCCGACCCACCCAATATCACATTGGCCCCTCGTGGTCTAACCGGTCCCTTTCCCTGCAACACACCTGCTCTAAAGGACTACTGGTACTGCATAACCTGTGTGGCTCCAGGAGATCTGAGCCTCCGCTAGCTGGGAGCCTGGGGAAACCCTTACCCTTACTTGGTGCAGCGCCTCCACTTACCCAGGATCCCCCGTGAGGAAAGATAGCCCTGAGTAAGAAATACAATAACACACAGATACGATAACCAATAACTAACTCTTTACTTAACACACATATAACACATTACATAACATAACCATAACCAGATGCTCTACCCGCATCACATCAACCCAATGTCTGGTGTACCCCACCCAGTGTCCTGTGATCACCCCACACCCAATGTCTCGTCCTCCTACGAAAGGTCGTGGGTGACTGCGCAGTCACTATTTAAGCTAGGGCCCAGTTGGTGCACTTAGAATATGGAAGATACCTTCCGAGCACTCCGATGCTCGGGACCGCAACACACTTTCTTCTAAAAGGGTCAGACGTCCGTCTGATCCTTTTCCAGGTACTCTGCTGATGGACCCCAACGAGGGTCCCACCGCTCAACGGGAACTGCAACCGAACCACGGCAACACCAACCGCGTGGGAACAGCAACCGCCGCTATCCCTATCACTAACCACTGCTAGAGCGACAGCAACCCTAACCTAGGGCCTGTCCCTGAGGAACCGCAACCTGGGATGGCTTGGGGAAAACTCCTAGGGCCTGTGGACAATAACCGCCCCCCCCTTCCCCTAGCTACCCAGTCTCAACTGTATCTCTAACTCACTAGCTATTAACTAGCTACTCCTAAAGCACCTGCAGCTGACACACCGCTCACACTGTCAGCCTGCAGGGATCCACACACGCTACACACACACTGCACGCACTGCGCCCAGCACATGCAGCGACAACACACACAGACAGCTGCAATCACACACAGCCACCTGGATCCCGCAGCAATCCCACTGCTTACACACTGTGCCTCTTTGCCAGTGCCCACAGCCCTCTCCGCTGTGGCACTGCCAAACCAGCACCTTCCACACCTAAGGGTCACCTCCCTAGCTATGGCCGTCCCTCTTCAGTTACCCCCTGCCCTTACCGGGAATTGGGGCCTGCCTGGGGATCTAGGGAGAACCCTTACCTGATGCAGGAGCCACGCGCTCCCTGCACCCTTCCTACTCCTTCCTTCTCCTCTGCCTGACTGACTGTTGCAAAGCCCGGGAAATGTATCTATATTCCCGGGCTGAGCTTCCTCCAGCCCTATTGGCCACACTCAGGCACCTGATGCCTGTCTCCCTAAGCCTCCTGGGAATTGTAGTTCCCAGGGGGCTGTCTATGTATTGGGGCCGCGTGCGCACTTGCCCTGCGCATGCGCGAACCCCTAATGGCCGCCTCAACTTCTCTCTTCCCTGTCCTGCCCTCGCGCGATCTCTCTGGGGCTGCCTTAACTTTCTACCCCTCTCTGCGCATGCGCGATCCCTCTGGGGCCTTCCCTGCGCCTGCCTGTCCCTGCGCATGCGCGAACTAACGCGCAATGGCGGCGCCCTGCTCTCGGAGCCGCCCGGACCTCCAGGGATGCCAAACCCTCCCTTCACTGGCCCCCACCCTCGCGCTCTCCCGGCGGGTCCACCGCTGCCTCCGGCGGCACCCGCGACCACCCGGTCAGCGCGGAGGGAGGTCAGGGAGCCAATTTTTACCTCGGGGCTACACAATGTTTTACCAAGTTGTTGTATGTGTTTTATTTGGGTTACGTTGTGAGTCGTAATCAAGAGATGGATCGGTCAAGTAAGGCCTGAGCCTCCCCCCATCTTTTTGTTGTCAGTGGCTAGAAAGGGGTAACAATCAGTAGGGGTACTATATAGGTATCTAGTGATAGGCAAACTCTTTTGTTCTTCACTGGGCCAAGAGGCTATCCCAACCCCGATCACCTTTTTTTGTTGGAAGGTTTGGATTCATGTTTTATTTTGTACAGCCTCTGTTTGTAAAAAAGGGAACATGTTCTAAGAAATAAGTTTAATGTTTAAAATAAAATAATAAGAGGATAAAAAGAAATCAAAATAAGTGTAATGTTAAAAATGAATATTCATTTTTAAAAAGGGTGAAATTCAGAGTATAGGAGCGAATACAGTAGGTTGTTGGTTTTTATGTTTGTACTGGGCAGGCTGGTTTACAATATCTTGTTGCAGCTCAGACCCTGTCCGAGTTGGCTTCTTTTGTGAAGGTGCAGCTCTAGTAGTACAGTATATGGTGGTAAGGTTGAAAGAACTTGACAGGAAGTATTTAAGAAGGTACAGTAATATATATATATATATATATATATATATATATATATATATATATATATATATATATATATTTATATTGTTTTTACTTATATGACAAAGGTTTTCCTTATGTGTCTGCCTCAGAGAGTTTCTGCTCTAACTAAATAACTTAAAAAGACAAAATTTTACTTCATTGCTTGTGTATAAGTAATTGTAAATAGGTCCCCTATTCAATAGCATCTCTTGAAATGCTGACCTGCTATGGGATAATCCCTGGGGATGGCCATCACGAGACAGAGCATCTAATTACTACCTGGTTTTAATATCCTGTGCGCTACAGGAGTTGGAATTACCTTGCTGGACGGCTACTGGACCCACACAATCTGGGGTTAATTATCTGCTTGGCCAGCCTCCAGTTACTTATGTCATCTTACCCTCAGTCATATGGTGATCATTCATAAACCACCATACCATCATCCACATCATAATTTTATTACCAAAACAAGAATCAGCAAAGGGATATACAAAAAAACAGTATAACAGTATTCCCCAATTTAAAAGTAGATCACTACTTACAAAAAAATATTGGGAATTGTTTTCATATAATTACAGTAAAAAGAGCGACTGACATTTCAGGTCCCACATGGACCTTAATTCAGGTGACAAAACAAGAAATTAGTCATATTTGAAGCGTAGAGGCCCCTCTCCACACATGCCCCCATAGCCCCCCACACCCCAGGGGCCTCCCTTTCTCTACCCCAAGCTCACCCTAACTCTCTGCCCCTGGGTCTATATTGCACAAATAATGTAGGGAGCGTGTTACTGAGCTGACATTAGAATACAGGGAATTCTTATACAATAACTGCATCAAACACACAATAGGAAAATGGATACCTGACTGTGACGGAGACGCCTGTAGGCGATGTCAGTAAGACACTTAGACAGAGGGTTAATCTTTACCTGGATTGGTTTATTAAGGCCAAAAGAAATCATAAAATAAACACCTATCCCTATAGGGAAACTAACTAAACTTTGCTGAGGCCTTTTCCAACGGTGCTGGCCAGCTAAACTGGTTCCCAGCCCAAAACATATACCATCATATGCAAACAAACAGTCTTTTAACATCGCAGAGTCCTATTTATTGCTTATCTGTATGTGCAGGGTATTCCTATCCCAGGGTCTCTGTGTCGCTCCTTCAGTCCTTCAGGAATGCCGGGTCTGGGGACAAGCTATCCAGTCTGTGTTGATCTTTATCCTGGGTGTGATTCCCAGCTGGACCCTGCAGGCCTGCTTCCTTCAGTCCTATGTTCCATAACAACAACCAGGCTCCCTCCTGGCTGGTAGAGGTTTCACTCCCTCTCTCTCTTTGGGGGAAAAACATTTTCTCTTTCTCTGGCAGCTTCCTGCCTTTTATCCCTGCTCAATTGGGGATTTTACCTATCACATGTAGGAAACCCAAAACCCGTGCAGTCTGCTGATGCTTGAAAGGGTGTTAACCTCTAAGTGGTATGTTTGGAGACAGTAGGGCAAGGAGCAAGTGCACTGGGTGTCAGATCCCCCCAAGCCCCCAGCCCCATGGTGTTGATGCCCCAGTTCCTTCTGAAAGGGAGATGGTTGTGTTATTTGGAATCCTCTATTCTGTATTATCAGCTCCTTCCCCTCTGCTAGTAATCTTGTTTTTTATTTTAATCCAAAATATAATGAGCAAGAAGGTGGGGGCACTACCAATTTGCAGGAAAACCATTTCAAATTCATAAATCTTCCCTAAACCGAGATAGTCTGCTGGCCTTGAACTTGCCCAAGAGGAGAGGGGGAATAGAGAGACAGACACGGGCATAGAAGGGACTGGAAGGGGGAAGAGAGAAGAGGGTGGGAGAAATAAAAGACACACGCGAAACACAGAACTGTGAAAAATAACATTTATTATATGAAACGAATATAAGTAAGTTTCCCAAAAACATAAAATCCCAGAACGGGTACAATAAAACCAAAGTGGTGGGGGTAACAGAGCCGAACAAGGCAATAATGGAAGAGGCATCACCATGGTCCAGAGGCGGGGACTCCAAGGATCAGACTCCTCAGGATATCGGGGATAACCCCTGGAAGCGCTGCTGGGGTTTTTCATTCAGCAATGTAAATTGTACCCCAGAGACGACTTGGTCCCACAGCGAGGGTGATTTTTGCAACCGAGAGGGAGTGGAGACTGGAGTAAGAGACTTATGCCTTAAATATTCAAAGGCCAGATTCACCCCCCCCCCCATCCCCCAAGCGATATAAAATGTGCATAACAGTCATGTAAGACCTACTAGTTCCCTTGCTCCCCAAGTGGGAATGGGCTGCCCTCTGTTATCTCACACATTGCTCCAGCCCATCCAGCACCAAGTAGATCTGCCCATGTTTTTAGGTGCCCTATATATATAGGATGCTGCCCCCCCTAAAACCTGCTTGCAGGTAAGTTCTTGTAAAGTCAGATGGGTGCGGCAAACCGGGGTCATCTCTCTGCAGATTGCTTTCAGTAACACAGCCAATTCATAATGGGGTTCTGTAAAACAGCACGAGTGTGGAGGGGGAAGAGAAGGATGCTAAGCATATGCAAGGGTGAGACTGCTGAGAGGAGGTGTCCCTGTAGCTGTAGTCTCTGCTCTGATGTGCATTAGGAAGACTCCATATGGGTTTCATTTGGGTACTCCCATGACCAGACAGGCTTACACCATTCATGACTAACAACCTTCTGACTGTTTGAAAGGCTCCCTGTCCAGGATAGCCTTGCCCACCCCTTCTCCCAGTGGTTACATCTCTTTAACCCCTGCATCCCCACCTGATGAAGCTTCCAGTACACAAGCAGAAGCAGAAGCAGGTTTCAAGGGGCTGGGCGAAGCAGACTCAGGTGGTGCAGCTGAAATCAGATCATGCTGCATGAAATGATCAGCCACGCCAAGAAGCACCCAAGCTTAATCCCGCTGTTCATGTTTGTGTGATTAGGCGGTGTTGGTTCCATCCTATATGCCATGTGTGTGGCCATGTTCAGCTTTGAAGTCAGCTAGAAGAAGAAAAATAACCCTGTGCCTTTGCTTTCCACAACAACCTGTTTGCCTGACACAGGCTGAACAGGCCAGGAGAAGATGGTTCCTGAGGCACGCTCACAACCAGGGTTGAAGCAGGCCCGGTACAACGCCTACTTCAGTGCCTGGTACCAGCAGAAATAGTCGCTAACATCAATCACTGCTAACTTGCTAAAGCTCTTCTGCTTGTAATGCCAACTGAGCCTAATACAGTTGTTGAATCTAACATCCTCAGTCTCACATGAAGGTTACTGAGGCCCCTCCGGTCCTGGCTGACACTGCCACCTCTCATAACAAACGAAAATAACATCAATTTCAAATGTACTAAAATAATATTAATAATCAGGAATATTTCAAATAAAATAGATTTAACACATTAAAAATTGTGTGTGATACTGTGTGTCTCTCTCTGCATCTCACCCTCTCAGGCTCCTGTCCTCTATCATCCTTTTCTCTTACCCCATTTGTGATTTTTAATGACAGAGTAATCCACAGGAGGGATTTCCAAATGTCCTGCTGTGGGTTAATCATACTTGTTTCTTACAATATGACTGCGGCTCGTGCCAAGGGCGGCAAAAATGTAGCCCCCATATACTTTTGCCGTGCTCTCAGGTCTATCGGACCTAATGGGAAATCATTTTATCTTTTCCGGCCGGCTTCATGACTGAAGCCTTCCTCCTTCTGAATCGCAACATCAAATGACGCTGTGGAGGTCACGTCACGGCATTGTGCGTCGTCGCAGCATTAAATGCCGTCATGATGTTGCATTACCATGGCAACTTGATGCCGTGCGACATCAGACGAAGGAGGAGGGGGGTGGCAGGTAAGGAGTAAGCCACAACAGCTGTGCCTAAGGGCGGCGGATTTTGAAATCTGCTTCTGCCCACACTATACAAACACAAACTGAGAATGCTATTCACGAATTTAAAAATAAAACTATAAAGGACTATAGAAAGCTCAAATAAGAACTACTAATTCTAGGGATCCATGTAACATAGTTACATAGTTACATAGTAGATGAGGTTTAAAAAATACGTACGTCCATCAAGTTCAACCTATGCTAAATTTAGGCAACAGATACTTTATCCTATATCTATACTTACATATTGATCCAGAGGAAGGCAAAGAAAAAACCCCAGTGTCATTTCATCCATTGATTTCTCATAAGGGGAAAAATAAATTGCTTCCTGACTCCAAGAATTGGCAATCGGATTAATCCCTGGATCAACATCCTTCCCATGTATACTTATTTGGTGTATCCCTGTATAACTTTCCTTTCTAAAAAGATGTCCAACCTTTTTTGAATAAATCTATTGTATCTGCCATCACAGTCCCCATGAATTCCACATTTTAACTGCCCTTCCTGTAAAGAAACATTTCCTTTGTTGCTAGTGAATCTCCTTTCCTCAACCTTAAGGGATGGCCCGAGTCCTTTGTACTGCCCGTGGGATGAATAGTTCTTTTGAAAGACCCTTTTATTGCCCCCGAATATATTTGTATATAGTTATCATATCTCCTCTTAGACGCCTCTTTTCTAACGTAAAAAAAATCTAATTTAGCTAGCCTCTAATCATAAGTTAAATTGTCCATCCCCTTTATTAATTTGGTGGCTCTTCTCTGTACTCTCTATAGTTCCATAATGTTTTTCTAAGGAGTGGTGCATAAAATTGTACTCCATATTCAAGGTGTGGTCTTACTAATGCTTTGTAAAGGGTCATAATAATATTTACTTCCCTTCCAACCATTGCCTGTTTAATACAAATTAAGATCTTATTTGCCTTTGCAGCTACTGCATGACTTTGGGCACTATTGCTAAGCCTGCTGTCTACAAGCACTCCTAAATCCTTCTCCATCAAGGATTCCCCCAATTTATCCCCATTTAATTTGTGAGTCGCTTGTTTATTCTTGCAACCCAAATGCATAACCTTACAATGATCTGTATTAAACCTCATATGCCATTTACCTGCCCATGTTTCCAGTCTCTCCAAGTCCTTCTGAAGATAAATTACATCCTGCTCTGATTCTACTACCTTACACAATTTAGTATCATCAGCAAAGATGGAGACTTTCCTCTCGATGCCAATCTCAAGGTCATTAATAAACAAGTTAAATAGCAGGGCCGATCCCTGAGGTACTCCACTCACGACTTTAGCCCAACCTGAAAAAGTTCAATTTATGACAACCCTCTGTTGTCTATCATTCAACCAGTTTTCATTCCAGGTGCATATATTATTACTGAGTCCAATTTGCTTTATTTTGTACACGAACCTCTTGTGTGGAACCGTATCAAAAGCCTTTGCAAAATCTAAGTAAACCACATCAACTGCATTACCTTGGTCTACATTTCTACTTATCTCCTCAAAGAAACAAATAAGGTTAGTTTGGCATGATCTATCCTTCATAAATCCATGCTGACTATTACTAATAATTTTGTTTTCCATTAGGTATTCCTAAATATTATCCCATATTAAACCTTCAAGTAGTTTCCCCACTATAAGTCAGGCTTACAGGTCAATAATTTCCCGGTTGTGATCTAGCTCCCTTTTAAATATAGGCACCACATCTGCTTTACGCCAATCTTGTGGTACTGAGTCTGTGGAAATGGAGTCCTTGAATATTAAATGTAATGGTTTGGCTATTACTGAGCTTAACTCGTTGAGAACTCTTGGATGTATACCATCGGGGCCAGGTGCCTTATATACTTATTTTCAAGCCGCTTATGAACTTCTTCCTCAGTTAACCAATTGTTCATTAATATGGAGGTTGTGGCTTCCTCCTGCGGCACTACTATTGAACTTGATTCTTCCCTGGTAAACACAGACGCAAAACATTTGTTTAATACCTCTACTTTTTCCTTATGTCCAATAATCTGCCTGCCCATCTAACACTGAATGGGTCCTACTGTATATTTTCTTTTCTCAGTTTTTTTTGTTATTAAGGTACTTAAAGAACTGTTTAAGGTTGATCTTACTTTCTATTGCAATCCTTTTTTCATTATCCATTTTTGCTAATTTGATTGCCCTTTTGCAATTTTTGTTAAATTCCTTATAATTCTGATATGATGTTTCTGTCCCTTCTGACTTAAAGAATCTAAACGCCTTCCACTCCCCTACCTGTTTATTTAGTCACATAGGTTTTGACTTATTTATTTTATACTTATTACCCAAGAGTATACACTGATGAGTGTGCTTTTCTATCAATTATTTAAAGACTGACCATTTATCTTCCACATTTTTCCCTGCAAAATCATCATCCCAAAGTTAATTACTTGTAGATTAGATCTCAGTTTATTAAAATCTGCCTTTCTACAGTTTAAGGTCCTTGTTGAACCCAAGAAATCTGTTTTTTGATCATTTATTTCAAATGAGATCATGTTATGATCACTGTTACCCAAATGTTCCAGGACTTGAATATTTGTTATTACTTTGACATTGTTTGATGTTACCAAACCAGTACTGCCCCTCTCCTGGTTGGTTCCTCAATAATTTGGTTCATATAATTGTCTTTAAGCACACCAAAACCTGTTTCCTTTTTTGTCATGCTAATCTAATTTCCCCAGTCTATGTCTGGATAATTAAAATCCCCCATTATGCAAACATGACCCATTTTTGATGCCTTCTCCAATTGCAAAAGTATTTTAGCTTCCTCAATCTCACAGATATTTGGTGGTTTGTAGCATATACCTACAAACATTTTCTTTATACATTTACCTCCACTGCTAATTTCTATCCACAAGGTCTCAACATTTTCATTATTACCTTCAAAAACATCATCCCTTATAATAGGCTTTAAATCCGGTTTAAAATATAAACATACTCCACTTCCCCTTCTATTTGCTCGATCCTTCCGAAAAAGGGAATAACCCTCTAAATGAACTGCCCAGTCATGAGTTTCATCCCACCATGTTTCGGTAATGCCTATGATATCATACTGCTACCTTGCAGCTATTAATTCAAGCTCACCCATTTTATCTGCCAGGCTTCTTGCATTAGCAAGCATGCATTTAATGTTTTTTTTCAGCCTGTACTGTCATCTCCTCCTTCCTTTTTGCGCCCACTTGGTTAGTTTTTAGAAGTTTTCTAGTACAGTATTATCTATATTTACTATGGGTGTCTAACTGATTGTCAAACTCACACTTGCCCCCATTCTACCTCCATAACCCCTTGTATCCTCCTCTATTCTATTTAGTTAATTATTTGTTTCATTCCCCTCACCCCTCCATCCTAGTTTAAAATCTCCTCCAAAACTGATAAGAAGCAAAAAGTGACTCACTGCGAATGCTCATGTGTATGTCATTACCCCCAATCCCTGGCTGCATTATATGCTAAGAGAGGTGAATGTGCTCACAAGTGGTATTTTTAGTTCCTGATATATGATAAATATTTTCCTGATATGTAAGGCTGAGACTTTTTTTTCCCATAACTGAAAACTGAGATAGACTTTTCCTTGATGTTTTATTTATGAGGATGATTTTTTTCCCCTGATATGTGACATGCTGAGTAACAATGGCAATGTTTTTCTTGATAATTGATACTTATGAATGATGCAATATTTTACAATTTGAAGGATTTGCACAGATTTTTTTTTCATTCCGTGAATCTCTTTTAGGTTTGTATACAGTACAGTACATGTATTTTTTTTTATATATATATATATATATATAAATTTGCCAATCTGTTTTCATAACATTTTGCTCTAGTAGTAGGTGAACTGCCTTATTCTCTTATTCAATATATTGTGAAGCTGTTCCCCTGTGCTGTAGAAGGTTTTAGTATAATTTATTTGTGAGAAGCTGATCTCATCTCTGGAATATGGAAGTGGCTTCATAACATATTGACTAATATTAAAAGTTAACCCCTTTCTAATTATTATTTTGTTAACTATTGTGACCAGAAATATTAGAAACCCTCTAAACTGTTAACACTGTCCATGTTTATCACAAAGATGACTCTTAGGATAACACAAATGAATAATCTTAAATATTTGGTGGTATTAGGGGTCACAGACAATTGATAAAACTGGTCCTGCATATTTACAAGTGTTGCTTCGCTCCCCGCTCACCTCCGTGGCGCGTGTGGGAGGCTGCAGGGAGGCTACAGGGTGCCGCCGGAGCTTTGGGGCGGACCCGGCATAGGTGGAGGGAGCATTCCGGTGTGGGCTGCGGGCAGTAGCTGGAGCAGCTGGAGCTCCGCGGCGTACCCGAACAGCAGGGGCCGCTATTTTGGTTGCACGCACATTGTTTATTTATTTATTTATAAAGTGTTTTACCAGGAAGTAATACATTGAGAGTTACCTCTCGTTTTCAAGTATGTCCTGGGCACAGAGTAAAACATATAATACATGGTTACAAGTACAGTTACATAAATGAACAGGGTATACATTATATACAAGACATTGCGTGCACAGTTAAAGAAAATATATATTATGAGCGTATGAAACAGTTACAGACCAGGTTAAAGTGTGAGACAATGTAGAAAATAGCTGAAGCGCTCAAATGCAGGTATATCTCAAAATGATAATAAGCCAGACCACTATACCAGGGTACTAACAATTGATATAGTACCTATTGTGTAATATAATGGGTACTATCCTCCTGAAGACAGGTGGTGTGTGGTGCAACCCACTCACCATCAGTCTCATGGCAGGTTCCCCTGAAAAATATACAAATACTCACATCCTGGTAGGGCAGGCAGGCAGGCTGTGCAGCTACTCAATGCAATACAGGGAAAAAGGAGACCAAAAAGTGCACCAGCACAAACGGAGCAGGAAGGACCCAGGACAAAAAATGATTAAAAGGGCACTTTAATGTGACAAAAGACCCATCCAACGCGTTTCGAACGTCACAGCGTTCTTTTTCAAGGATAAAATACAATGTGATAACATCCATTATATACCCTCTTACCTGTGGGCCGTTTCGCGCCAAAAATCGGAACCTGATGACGTCATGACGCTGCGCGCGTCATCGCGCATGCGCTGAGCGACTCAGTGCCGATCTAAGGGCAAAAGGAAGTACCAAAGGCAGTGTGGCCATCTTGGATGTGGGCAAACATAGGAACACAATAACAAAGCTTTAACAAACATTCCAGCCGAACAAAATACATTGCTGCTTACTGGGCAAGCATAATTCAACGAAATAAAGCTATATTAAACTAAATTAAAGCTTACTAAGGGGTACTAATATGTCAAGAAAAGACATGAAAAAGGTGGAATAAAAGACTTGCTGTGTAGCAACTAAGCCATATACACAAAAAAAGTCAAATAAAAACCTCTAGACATGGTTAAAAAAATGTGCAAAAAAAAGGGTAAATTTAAAGACATATTACACATATATACTGCTTGACACAGATTGTGAACCTAAATCATAGGAACCATGGAAATACAACCATTATCAAATATAAGGTATTGTCAACAAGATATATCAAAGAACAATTTAAGCTTAAATATTAGCATAATATTTGCATGATAAAGCATAGGTTCAAGGGTTATAATGATCAAAATGTAATGTCTAATATAGTGACAATTGTCTTAGTTAAACTGTATTACCAACTAATGGCACCATAATACGACTATCACAAAAATGATTTTACAAAAAATGTGTTAGTTGCCAGTCAATGTTCAAGCCCATAGGGAAGCGCGTTTGGAGAGTGAAAATCCAACACGCCTCCCTACGGTCCAGAAGGTTGATATGATCACCTCCTCTAGATTTAGAAATAACTGATTCAATCCCCAGAAAGGAAAAATTGCTAATTCCTCCCTGACCACATTCAGTGAAATGTTTTGAGACTGGATGATTGGTGTCTCTCAATTTTATGAGCCTTAAGTGCTCTAACATCCTGACCTTAAGGGCCCTAGTCGTCCTCCCCACATACCTCTTGCCACAACCACATGTTATTAGATAAACCACAAATTGACTTTTACAATTTATAAAACTGTTGATCTTAAATTCCTTATTTGGTAATATTTTCACACCATGTGGTGGTGGCAAGGCAAACTGAAAAAAACTTTTTGCAGGCTTCATGTATTTACATACACTATATGAGCCACATTTGAAGGAACCCCTAGTGATAAAAGGTTTTTTGAGACCAGAAGTTTTGAGTTCACTTGGTGAAACATGAGATCCAATTGTTCTCGCTCTACGATATACAAAGGTAGGACCAGAGTCCACATATTTTTTAAGGACAGGGTCCATGGATAAGACATTCCAATGTTTTGAAATTATAGAGTTTACTTTTCCACTTTGTTTACTAAATTGTGAAATAAAAAGAGGACATTTATTTTTTGATTCTGTCAGTCCATGTGAGTCCTGTTTAATACCAATTGTCTTAACATTGTTAGCAAGGCGAGAATCTCCAATTGGATGTGTGGGCAACAATGATGCTCTCTCTGTATGTTGTGCATTTTCAAACGCAATTGCTAAATGTGATTTGGGGTATCCCCTTTCCAAAAATCTCCTTGTAAGTTCCTCAGACTGAGAAAGGAAACCACTAATAGTGGAACAATTCCTTCTCAGTCTGAGGAACTGTCCCCTTGGTATGGCCTTTATGACGTGGGATGGGTGGCAGCTGTCCGCTCTAAGAAAGGTATTTCTGCATTATGCTTCCTATAAACATCCGTTTGGATTTTTTTGTCTATGTCTACAAATAATTGTAGATCCAGAAATTCAATGTGATGGAAATGAAAATTTAGTATAAATCTTAAATTATAAGGATTATTATTAAGATAAAATACAAAAGCGTTGTGTAGTGACATCCCCCCTCCAAATAATAATTAGGTCGTCCACAAATCTTTTATAGAAAACAATATTGTGACAAAATAAATTGGTGCTTGAATAAATAAAAAGTGCATTTCACTGAATGTGGTCAGGGAGGAATTAGCAATTTTTCCTTTCTGGGGATTGAATCAGTTATTTCTAAATCTAGAGGAGGTGATCATATCAACCTTCTGGACCGTAGGGAGGCGTATTGGATTTTCACTCTCCAAACGCGCTTCCCTATGGGCTTGAACATTGACTGGCAACTAACACATTTTTTGTAAAATCATTTTTGTTTTAGTCGTATTATGGTGCCATTAGTTGGTAATACAGTTTAACTAAGACAATTGTCACTATATTAGACATTACATTTTGATCATTATAACCCTTGAACCTATGCTTTATCATGTAAATATTATGCTAATATTTAAGCTTAAATTGTTCTTTGATGTATCTTGTTGACAATACCTTATATTTGATAATGGTTGTATTTCCCTGGTTCCTATGATTTAGGTTCACAATCTGTGTCAAGCAGTATATATGTGTAATATGTCTTTAAATTTACCCTTTTTTTTGCACATTTTTTTAATCATGTCTAGAGGTTTTTATTTTACTTTTTTTGTGTTGCTACACAGCAAGTCTTTTAATCCACCTTTTTCATGTCTTTTCTTGACATATTAGTACCCCTTAGTAAGCTTTAATTTAGTTTAATATAGCTTTATTTCGTTGAATTATGCTTGCCCAGTAAGCAGCAATGTATTTTGTTCGGCTGGAATGTTTGTTAAAGCTTTGTTATTGTGTTCCTATGTTTGCCCACCTTGATATAGGCAGTTCTCTGCCGAAACATTGGACCTTTTGGTGGCACATTATATATTCTTTGCATAAGACCATGTGCCTGCTTCCATTTTCTACACTGTTCTCCTCTGGACCTCCCTGGACCCAGTGCACCGGCAGATAAGTACCCCCCTCCAGCACCATATTGCATCTATGATTGCGACGGTCATTAGGCAGGCTCCGCAAGGGACTATGAGTCCCAGTAACCCCAGGGGCTGCTCACCACAGGGAGTAGGTGAGCCAATAGGGCTCTAGTTTTCTCGAGAGGGGAGATAGATACTTTTGGCACACATAGGACAACGCCAATCGGGAGAAGGACGCTAAGGAAAGCGGTAGTGTCTCAGGTGCCAGTGGCCATGAAACTAGGCCAGATTTCCTCTGTAGGCCCCAGCTAGTCCCTGACTCATAGTAGTGGCAGAGTGTGCATATGAAAGGCTCTTCAGATAGGGACGCTCCCCTTAAGTTCATTATACTGTAGTGTTGCTGCGCCGGAGGACAGAGCCACGTAGCAATCTGTGGCCTTTGGTCTGGGACCAGACCACCAGCATTAAGAGACATTAAGGGACACACTCCAATGGGAGCTCCCTCAAGAGGTGGTTTGGACGCACAAGGAGAGGAGGGATTCTCGGAGACCTCACATCGTGGGAACAGATGGATCCTTCTGTTTCCTTCAGCAGTACCTGGGTACAGGAGTTCCCAGGGAGGTAAAGTGCACCAGCAGTCCACATGAGTAGCATTACTCCCTACACTTCGGTGAGACTGACATTGGGGAAGGACACCAGGGATATTTGTGCCACGATACCCAAAGTACGTTGGGGATATATCCAAATCATTATTGTGTTGTACTGTGGTACTATTATACTGTGTGGTATTGTGTTGGTTTAGTAAATATTATATATATACATATATATATATATATATATTTTTTTTTATTTTTTTATATATATATATATATATATATATGTAGCCCATGTTCCTCCCCCCCCCACCCCCCAGACACAGATCATGCCTCTAAGGTGTATTGAGGGCTGGCTACATGTAATATGGTGGTGCATACCTGCTTGGAACAGGAGGGCCTGAGTCTCCCGCGGTGTTATGGGGGATAACAGGGCCAGGCTTCTGGGGTATATGCCTCCATCTTCTTTAGCAACGGTGCAGCGCCTCCATCTTCTGACGAGACCTATAGGGATAGGTTAAGATCCTTCCAGAAGAAGCCCTGCTTTCAGGGCGAGTGATCTTAAACTCCACACAGTCTTTTGTATAAAATAGCAGCACTCTTTATTGTCCTTGCACAATGATACAGCAACACTTCATGCACAGCGGCACACAGCAGTTCATATACAGCAGTGCACTCCAAATGTATAATTGCAGGCCTTTCCTCCTCTCTTCTCCTCCAGGCTGTACCCTAGCAGGATGGGCTGGTTAGGGGCTTCAATACCCCAACCCCCACCTCCAGGATATACTCTCTGGGTGAGGGTAGATCTCCCCCCTCTCCCCCTCAGCAGGGTGAGGGGCATTGGTCCACGCACTATAGTGCTATCAGCTCTAATCTGTAGTACTGAGTGTCTTTTCTCCTGTGTCCAACACTCTCCACTCTCACAACTCCAATAGCCTCCACTCTCCAGCCTGACACATCTTTCTCTCCACTGCAACAGATTGTCACAGAACTCTCCTGCTCCAAGGCAGAACTCTCAGACTCAACCTCACTCTTCATCTCCCAGGACATAACCACTCACACACACAGGAGCAGCCCACTAAATAGATACAGCCCTGCCCAATTGATGTCAGCAGGACCTCGCCTCTGTCTCAGGCCTGCTACAGAGTCAGGGGCCTACCTCTATCACAGCAAGGCAGGGCTTGATGTGGGGGAAAAACCCATGATTGCTACTGGCACCTGCCCTTACCAGGGCTTACTCCAGTAGGAGTTTGGCAGTCCTGGAGGAGTCCACATCTGGCAGTCCTGGAGGAGTCCACAGAGACGTTATACCATATGCAGAACCGGATGGTGGTGATATGAAATCACAAACTGCATTTTTTATATTTTAATCTTGTGAGTGCGTTTCCAATCCCCCCCACCCCCCATCCTCCTTCCCCCTTTTTTATAATAAACATACAGTGTTATGCTATGGGGCGTGCGCTCTCTCTCTTTTTCTGTTTTTAGATATTTGTGGAGGTGATTAACCCCGTGTGAGAGCAGCCGAAGACCCCTTTATCTACACCGAATACCCACCATTATGGACTAACTATTGAAGGACTGGTTGGACTTTTTTATACTATTTTCTTTTCTCTTTCGTTCAGCACGTTTTGCACTTTTTATGTATAGGAATTTGGTTGTGTTTTAGTATAGTTTATTAGGCAATACTGTTCACAAATTATAAGTTGTTAGAATTTTAATCACATTAATATATGCACTTTTAGTATTATTCACACAATTCATTTGATTGATGGAACTATAGTTCACTTATCACTAAATATATCTCGGTACTGTTTTTGGCGCTACATTTTTTACTTATATAAATATATATATATATATTGCGACAAACGCCCCTCTTTTGTAGTGCTGACGTCTGTCTGGGATCTTCCCGACACAGTCTTCTAGGGTTAATTATACAACAAACAGGATCATGCAAAGTATTATGCTGCTTAACTCAGGCTTCTGCCTGCTTTATTTTCATCCAAGTAAGGTACTGCAGCTTTAACATGTGTAGGTTAGAGGTACTCAGATACTTTCATTCAGCAGTTCACACATTTCAGTGTTACAATATTTCCCACACTGTTATTTCAAGAAATAAAACCAAAATCATATAAGCAAATCCTATCCCTTTCAGGGATCTAACTACACATCAGAATCAGTCTCTCTAACAGCTGCTGGCCAACTAAACTGGTTCCCCAGCTTAAAACAATGCTCTCTCATTTAGGGACACAAGATACAGCACAGTCTTTTAGCAACAGCAGTAACCATTTGTTTGTCTTATCTGTTTGGGGTGTCCAGGCAAATCCTCTGGTACTGTGATACGTGGAGAGGCCGTCAACCTCGATACTGGATGCAGGGGAGCAGCGACACCCCCAGCCCCCAGGCTCCAAGGAGAGAGAGTCAAATGCAAAACCTCTCTGCTCTAAATACCTGTGCATGTGATTAGAAGAGCAGGTGAGGGAGAACTAGAGCCATTGTAATCTGTGGTCTGGATTTTCCATCCAGCTGCCTGAGTTAATGGGAAGCTGTGGAACGGATCATTTTTAGCTATTCCTGCACTTTCTGCTCTAAAATGGGGCAGAAAGCTGCCTAACATCTTTGGACTATGTCACATATCCCCCTCCCCAGCTCACACCTACTGGGGTGAGCGGCCATGGACCTCACTGGGGTGAGCGTCCTACCTGAAATGCTTGAGCTAACTGCTCAGTACAACATTAAGTATTTACATGACACGAATATGAACTTCATTATAAATTTACCAACCGAAAAGGGCATTTTTTTTTTTTCCCATATTGTAAGCTACCAATATTTTTTCTCTTATACTACAGCCTTGTAATCTTAAGGGCCATCAACCCTGTATATTAATTTGTAGTTTAGCTACATTTTCAACACAGAGAACCAATATAACATTGTAATATTGACCAAATGCTTATTTGCATAGTTAAGTCCGTGACATAGTCCACACGTGTAATAAAAAAAATAAATCGGTCAGTTCCCCCAAACATTTTTTTTTTTTTTTGACTTCCAGTCTATTGCATCCTTTGACTTTATTTCATAGCCCGCTGCAACCTGCAAATGACTGGACTGTTTCTTTAGCTTCTGATGAGACCCTTGGACCAGATTCTCCTTGGCTCCACAGTGTGGTCCAGATTGGTGAGATATGGAACTATTCAGGCGCCGTGTTAACCTTCGTTGTTTTTTCTTTTCAATCTTTGATTTCCCTTTTGTGGCCATTACCAGGCCTTTGGGTTTTGGAGACCTAGTTGCCTCTGTACAAACGTAGTCCATATTAACCATGTCATCAGGATCTGTCAACAAGTTTGTTTTTTCAGGAACTGCCACCCACTTGGCTAAAACATCTTCTGTGTTGTCCTGGGTGTGTCCACTAGTTTGATAATCTTCTGGACAACGTAAATGAAATTGAGGATCTGGATTTTTGAATCCCAGATCAGGGAGTATATTCTCAGGAGGGTGCCTATCTGTTTCTGGAATAACAGCAGCACAATCAAAGTCAATTCTTTCTCCTTCCTCTTTGTCATCAGTGAGGGCATTGAGTTTACTTTCCCTGGTCTCCTTTTGTGACCGTGTCTCTTTTAGCCTTGGAATCTCTTTCTCCAACTTCATCTTTATAGCAAATCGTAATATTGCAACAGCATTGAAGATACACGTATAGGAACGTACAGCTTGCTTGGTTAGGAGGTAGGATTGATAGCCCGACTGAACCACTTTAGCCGCTTCTCCCATGTCCGTCATCTGTTTCAGAGCGAGGTTTAACTCTGTTTCATTTTCTCTATTCTTGACCTGCAGCTGCAGGTGCTCCTTCCGGGTCTTGTCCAGCTCCAGCTGCAGCCAGGCCCCCTCATTTGCCGTGTGGTCCAGCTGCTTGTAGATATCGGCCATCTCGCTTTTATAGCGCAGTGTCAGGCAAACCACCTGACGGACGGACACCTCCTCTCTCTTGGCGCACTGTATCTCGCGCTCAGCCATCTGCTTCTGCAACTCTTCAACCTGATCGTGCCAGACCTCCCTCAGGGTCTTCACCTCTTTCTGGTGCTTGCTCTGGGTTTGCATCAGCGCCTCCATTTTTTGGAGCTCTGCAGTTTGTGTCGCCTGGATCGCCGCTGATTCTGTATTCTGCAGTGCTTCCTGCATTTCTAACTTTTCCTGGATCAATTGCTTCTCCACTTTTTCTGCTTGGTGAAGCTTCTCATCACCTTCACTGATCTGGTCAGTCAAGTCTGAATTTTTCTGTGTCAGACTTACATTCTCTCTTTTTACAGTCTCTAAATTACTCAGGGTATTCTCATAGGTTTTCTTCAATGTACACAGCTCTGTGCTGCGAGCGTAGACCTCATGGCGTGAGAGTTCCAGCTCTGCTTTAAGCGCGCTAGCCTCTTGCCGAGAAACCCCCAACTCTGTGATGAAGTTTTGCACATCTTTCTGGGACATCTCATAGCATAGTTTCCAGTCAGTTCTTGTCTTCTTTGATTCGCTTGGCTCTCTGCCTATGATGGTAGCAGTAGCCTTTGTCATCTCTAGGCGTGTCGTCATTCCTGGGACGATTGCGCCAGGCCCTATGGGCTGTTGCTCATCTCGGCGCCTTTCTGACGCATGTCCTGACAGTGCAGGTTCAAGTGGCTCGGTCACTTCCCCTGTGACTTGAGGAACAGTTTTCTTTCTTTTTGCTTTATTAGCTCCAGAGATATCAGTGGTGCTGGGCACACACTCACTGTTATCAGCTTCCACATCTTGCTTGCACTCACAGGGCGTTGCTTGCTTTTGCAGCTGTTTGTCTTTGAAAATTTTGGGGCACACATCTTCCATGTGACCTACTTCACGACAGGCCCAGCATACTAAATTCATCTGTAGGTACGGCTCTCCTCCAGGGTCGTGATCATAGTATGGCCTGAAGGGACACTGTTTTGTATGGTTACGTACATTACACAACAAACATTTCACGTTGGCCATTTTAGAAACCCGGCAGGGACAATTGCTAGCTGCAAATTCACTCACTTCAGCAAAAGGCATTAGCTTTACAAACAGCACTTGCTAGATGCAAAATTTTTTTTTTTTTTTCTTCAGCAAAACATTTTGGTTTTCTGTTTGGGTTCAGGGTGCTATTGCATCCACACTTCGCACATTCTCTGTGTACGCTAGAAGCACAACTGATATACACAGTGGAACAGACTTCACTCATAGCATCTGTATTTTACTTCAGCTGGGCGGCCATTTTAAACCCCCGCATTTATTTGCAAACCCACAGACTTTAGTGTCTGCCCGCATTCTCCACCATATGCGACAAACGCCCCTCTTTTGTAGTGCTGACGTCTGTCTGGGTTCTTCCCGACACAGTCTTCTAGGGTTAATTATACAACAAACAGGATCATGCAAAGTATTATGCTGCTTAACTCAGGCTTCTGCCTGCTTTATTTTCATCCAAGTAAGGTACTGCAGCTTTAACATGTGTAGGTTAGAGGTACTCAGATACTTTCATTCAGCAGTTCACACATTTCAGTGTTACAATATTTCCCACACTGTTATTTCAAGAAATAAAACCAAAATCATATAAGCAAATCCTATCCCTTTCAGGGATCTAACTACACATCAGAATCAGTCTCTCTAACAGCTGCTGGCCAACTAAACTGGTTCCCCAGCTTAAAACAATGCTCTCTCATTTAGGGACACAAGATACAGCACAGTCTTTTAGCAACAGCAGTAACCATTTGTTTGTCTTATCTGTTTGGGGTGTCCAGGCAAATCCTCTGGTACTGTGATACGTGGAGAGGCCGTCAACCTCGATACTGGATGCAGGGGAGCAGCGACACCCCCAGCCCCCAGGCTCCAAGGAGAGAGAGTCAAATGCAAAACCTCTCTGCTCTAAATACCTGTGCATGTGATTAGAAGAGCAGGTGAGGGAGAACTAGAGCCATTGTAATCTGTGGTCTGGATTTTCCATCCAGCTGCCTGAGTTAATGGGAAGCTGTGGAACGGATCATTTTTAGCTATTCCTGCACTTTCTGCTCTAAAATGGGGCAGAAAGCTGCCTAACATCTTTGGACTATGTCACAATATATATATATATATATATATATATATATATATATATATATATATATATATATATATATATATATATATATATATATATAGTGTACATACATATATGTAGCCCTGGTAGGTTTGGGCTATTATTCTATCCTCCTCCTGGCGGTAATTCCTGCATAAGGGCAGGTGCCAGGAGTAATCATGAGTTTTCCCCACTTCAGGCAGTACACTGAGGCAGTGAAGGCAGGTCACCAGACTCTGTGGCCAATCAAGAGACACATGGGCGGTGCCTGTTGGAGCTACTTAGGGTATTGCCATTTCCTATTTAGGGTCTTTGAGAGTCTGTTCTTGGAGTGGAAAGGACAAGGGTGGCATAGACCGAGCTGCCAGGACTGGTTATCTTGAGGCCTCCCTCCGGGGAGGAAGAGTGCACACCCCATACCTCCTACCCTGATTAGGGGGTAGGGGAAGAGCTAGTCCCACTCTGGGTGCCCTAGGCCTGGACTGGTGTCATGGACATCTTAAAGGAGGACAGCCTGCTGTGCAACTGTCTGCTGTGAATAGAAGAAACAATAAAGATCTTGCACTTTTATGGAAACTCCTGCCTGAGAGTGAAGTATATCGGGAGGAGGGGAAGGTAATTCTCTTGTGGGTACTTCACCCCATACTGCTGGGGGCTGCAGGAGATGGAGGTGTTGCACCAGGTGCTTCACCAGTAGAGAAGACGGAGGCACAACCCCAGAAGCCTGTCCTGTTCTCCCCCATGTCATTGCAGGAGACTCAGGGCCCCCTGTTGTGAGCAGGTACGCACCACACAGAGACACGTAACCTGAGCCTTAACTCCCTATTGCTATATCTGAGTGTTGCTGCTTTTGTGCCTTCTCTTATGGGAAGACAGGGTTTCTATATTGATTTCTATGGAGCATGCACATTAACTTTACATTTGTTGCTTGGAGTGCTGGCTGCTGCTTTTTGTTATATATATATATATATATATATATATATATATATATATATATATATATATATATACACACCCACCCTGTATGTGTATTTACTGGCTATTTTGGTTTCTGTGAGGGGTTATCCAGATGCGCTAGGATCCCTCTCAGGTGGAGGCACTGCCATCAGAGAAGCGATACCACCCCAGGCTCCCAGCGGCGGAGGCTTAGACCTCCTGTGAGTCACAGGTAACGGCAGCACAAGTAGTTTCCCTTAGTCAAGGGGAATGGGGGCTGCACAAGCAAATTGAGGTTTCACATGGTAACTACCGATTCTGCGAGAGGATTAGTTTCTCCAGCACGGTGGATGATACTGCAAACTGTCAGTGCTGTGTAACAGTGTTCAGTAACTGAACAGTTAAACATGGTTTGGATCTTAATGAACTTAAACATTAAGGCAATGCATACCTGCACAGAACCTACGGAGTTGCATATAGCCAAATTTGTATTAAAAACATGAAAATCGTCTAAGTTCAAAATTCTATAGATGATACAACAATACCGAAGTGCAGGCAATTTGATTACATTCACCCTCACAAAATAGAGATCACTTTATATTTGAAAGCATTTATAAGACTGTTGCTTTTCAAGTTTCTTGACTTTGACACATATTATTAGTCAGAAAGGTTTAGTCCACTTCAGTCCTGAGGAAAATTTGTTGCAAAGTCAAACAATTGATTTCATCCGTGTAAAATGTTGCACTTGTTTATTAACCTATTGCTTTAAGAGATGATCACCAAACTGCAAAAATGCTTTGAGTCATATTTACTAAGTAGTGCTAAGACTTCACGGTACCTTTTTGAACATTCATATGAACGGACTAAAAGTTGCCTTAAGGGTTAGCAATGCTTCCAATCCTTAATCAATTAAAATGATGATAAACACATCAATACATTTACATTAACAGATGCATGTCCAAAATAATTTTAGTATCAAATAACTGGGGGAAAAAAATAGTTTGATGCCATAGACGGTGGGGTGGGGGGGAGGTTGGTTCTTTGGCACTAAACATATTTTAACGACCCCCCCCCCGTTATTGAGATACTTACAGTATTAGGTGCTGTGTTCTCCTCTCTGAAAGGGGATTAAAAAAAACTAATCACAGGCCAATATAAAGCCCCAACAGATGACATTGTGGCTACCTACTGTCAAATACAGCACACCTGTGAGCATGTGCCCTGCATACTGGACAAGGATTAATACACAGCTCTCTAGCTGTCCCAGTTTTCACCTTTGGAATGGTCCCTCAAATTAACAATATCTCCCCTCAATCTGTCCCCCTATTCCATCTGTCATGAACAGCATAATTGTGAGCATGCGACTTATATATGCAACTAGGGTTAATACTCACGGCTACTCTAGCCAATTCACCTTTCTCCTGTGCAAGGTACTTTCAATGAGTTTATATTAACGCCTTATTACTTATTAGATTGCAATCATATCAACCTGCTGCCACTGTCACGGGAAACAAAGACTTTCAGGAGATCAAGCACTAGGCAGGATACAGAGATTGAATAAACAGTGTTTATTTTGGCTGGAGCCAACAGACAAAGCACACAATCACAACAGAGCTTTTACTCACAAACTTCAGCACAATACAGAGGGAATCCCAATCACTTAGGTGTCCGGCACCACTGAAATGACTTTCCCAGAGCAGCTTCCACTTCTGTAGCAAGTCCAGAGTATCCAGACAGCACTGGATATAATTTGGAGCAAGGCAAGTCCAAATCTCCTGCTCAGTGTATAAGCAGCCTCAACTTCGGGTGTCTCTGGCACGACCTCCAAGTCCACCACTTAGTGTATTTGCACGCCAGCCAAGGAAGGATCTGTGGAACTTAGATCGGTTGTCCCTTTTCTACATTCTCGTCTCCATGGGAAATCTTGGAGAATGGAAGGCGACCAATCACAGCATGGATGCTGCTTTTGGGACCAGTCGTAGCTCGGATACTATGTGGACCAATCACAGAGCGAGCTACATACGTAGGCCAATCAAGGCTATGGGAAATTCAAACTAACTAATCACTGAGACTTGGGTCAGTTGGGTCTCACACTAAAATCTCAGGGTCCAGTATCAGCTGGATATCTCTTGTGGAGATGGATGCCTCAAAGTCTGAGCTACACAATGGCTCTGCCCTCAGAGTCACAGTTCCCCAGGACTGAGTTCGAACCCCTCCCCCCACCCCCCATTCCCAGCAATAGCCATTTCTACAGATACGTGGGCTGAACAAAGGGTTTCTCAACCCTGCATGTCTAGAGACCTTAACTATGCTTTAAAACACATTTTTATGCTTGCAGTTTACATATATACATTACTGAGTTTTACCACATAACATGCTGGCCACATGAGCCCCAGGTAGATGGTGTACAGGGCAATCCTGTATATCCACCAGACAAATAGGGACTAGAGATCAGACTTAATCATTAATATGGGCCCCTACCGTCACTTCCACCGCCCAAGAAATATGCAAAAGTATGTAAGTATACTATATATACTGCCAGTGTCCCAAGTCCCTGTTTATTAATGAAAGAGTACTGTATGCACTTAACATACAAAAATCTGTTGTAGGAAAATGTGTCTGAAAATGTAAGTTACTCTCTACAAAGCGTGAATCAGAGCCCAAAGCATCACTTATAAAAGTTCGGTTGTAATATACAAACTACAGTGCTTAGGTTACATAAAAATGAGTATTACAAGAACATACAGTTACAATAAATGCAGAACAGTTTCATAAAACAAAAGGATAAAAAAACAGAATTCCTGATACGTTACTGTGACAGGGCCTAATCCCTGTCTAAAAGGGCTCCAGGGAGCTGGTTAATTACAGCTACAGACAATTAGCCAGTCTCCACCTGGTTCATCAGTCACGTAGAAAAGACTCCTGTGTAAACTGCAGGAGATCTCTCTAGCACATGGGAGGGTTATGCTGACTGACTGGGGTCCCAAGCTACAAGAATAGGCCCCTTAGATTCAAAACCCAATAATTGTGTTTGTAGACATATCTTTTCTAATTATCTTAAGTTTTTCAGTTATATTATATTAGCTTCCCAATTGTTAATATGATTTTATATTTATTATAAGTGTTTTCCCAAGACTTTATTGAGCTATTTTAGCATTTTTTGCATTTCTTAAACTTTTTTTCATAAATTGGTAAAAATCCCAAAACAACTAAATCTTAACCAAAAATAAAACGCAAAAGAAATGTAGAACCAAAACATGATTTTTTTTAGAATCAAAGTGCAATAGGATCATTTAAACCATACTCTTAACCTACACTTTATCAATATTCTTCTTTAAGAGCATTCATGATCACAAAGGATAAAATAAATATGTTTTGAGATTATACAATAAAACTGTAAACATATGTTTTCACCAATATGTTATTAATAGATGTTTTCATGTGTTGTATTAATTCATATACCAAACTTGTTGGTGTATTTATTATTGGTTGTATTCTGCAAATGAAGAGTTGTTCTGGTGATCATTCATGAGGATAAAAAAAAGGAGTTTCAGGATCAGTGCAAATCAACCGTGGGCATTTTTACTTGTGACTCCTTTTGGTTTATGGTTTTTATATATTTCTGTGTCGTAAAACACTTAAAGATGGGCACCTATCCTGGTGTTCTGGATTTGGTTCTAAATCATTTTGGGGTGTTGGTCTAAAAATTGTAAGGGTTTTGTATTTAGTTTTGGAATGCAAAGTTCTGTCCAGTGCTGATTTCCCACACCTGACTTCACACTTCTCCAGTGCAAAGAAAAGTGTGATTTGATATTAGGGGTAACAATTATTTTTTTAAATCTAAGTTTGATGCATCTCATTATGAAATGTTTTAATATATTCTTCCATAACTATTCCAATTGATACTTCCAAATACTTAACATACTTTAAGAAAACATGTGTAACCCTTTTATCCCATCCCCCCCTAAGTGATCTGGCGGGGTACTCTCCTTCACTGGTTACACAGGTGTATTGGTGCTATAACCTGCAGGTAACAAGAGGGCTGAGGGCTCCGCGATGGTGTGGGGAGAGCCAGGACAGGGACAGAAGGTGGGACAGGTTACCTTGTTCTGGTCATCTCTGGGTGGTGCAGCGCCTCCAGCCACTAGGGATCCTCTGGGGTCTTCAGAGGAGGGACCCCTACTGACACTCTTCACATACCAGAGACAGAGTTCCACACAGCAGTATCTTTCTGGAGTTTTATTGCAGCATCAGCACAGCAGCACAGCATCACAGTAGCACAGCATCATTCCTGTCTCTCTAGCTCAGAGCCCTGGCTAGCTTCATGTTCTTCTTGGCCCCCCCTCCCTCCAACCCAGCATGGGTGGAGGGAGAGAGAGAGTTCCTGTAATTACTCCTCTCACTCAGTAGATCACAGATTCAACTAACTCCTTAACTAACTACTTAATTTAGGATGTGTGTCTCAATTGGAACATCTCAGGGGAGTGTCTCTAACTTTGAATCATTACAAGACAAAGCCGGATACAGATTGGCCCACACATAGCAGGGGGCGTTCAAACCAATATCCACCCCTTTGATTGACAACCTCAGGTTGCAAGGCCCGCCCTTGAATATGGCTACATATACAAGGCTGAATACACATACAGACCTTTTGAAGGAATTAACCTTTCCACTGCCTGTTCTAACGGTACTGATAGAGGAAAAGCCCCAGAACAAGAAGTAACTGCCGGGAGGCCATGTTACACATGTAATAACATTGTAGGAGAAAAGTAGCTAAGCACACAATAGCTGTTGGCTGGAAATAATGCTTAGCATTCAAACATTTTCTCGAGAGAGTGAAATAGTTCCTTTTGTACTTCTTTTCAAATATTGAAGCAGTCATCATACAACATTCCTAAACAGCACAAAGCATAATTTAGGACTATAGCATGATGAGTTGAGCCTATTTTATGTTCCATGTGGATGAAGAGTAAACTTCGGCTTAATTTCAACTGCCAGCCTTCTTTAATGCAAGGCATTAAGGAGCAATACATCACAGACCCTTTTTAGAAGTAAATAAGTTAATGGTTTAGGGTGTTTTAAAAGTAAGTTGAGCATGTAAGTTGATCATGTCATATAAATATAAAGGATATGCAAGTAGCATGTTTGACCTTTCAAGCTTGGCTCTTATGCAGTGTATAACACATCCCACAGGCATACTTTATTTTTGATTCAAAGTTCTTGGCATCTTGCAGGTCAATGGACTTTTAAACACAATTACTCTGTGGGCACACCACTGTACTATACTCTTTTTATAAACATATTTAAAATCCCTGCAGTGCACCAATAATATTCAAAGACTCATACAGAGTTTGCAGTGCTGCTAAATTATTTGAGCAAAACTATTGAACATCCTTTTGAATTCATTACTTTGTCTTGATTTATAAGCTGAAGTGCTAAGTATCAAGACAAAAGAAAATAATGCGTCACCACACTGAATTACTTTAAATTCTCTGCTTGTCACTGGATAAAACACACACTCAACTTGCAAATGTAGGAAGTTTACTAGGTACAGTAGTGCTTTGTTCTTGAATATACAAACTGTGAGTTGTACTTGAAAATAAGTTATACTGTACATCTAAACCGGGCTTTTCTGGAAAAATATATTCATTTTTAAAATAAGGATAGAGTAAAACAAAAGCAGACTGAAATGCAGATTTTCTCTCTAAACGTTTTCCGAAATCTTATTATTTACACTCTCGAAATCTTAAAACGACACCAGCAAGGCAAAATAAAAGCAAAAGGTAAAGAGATGCATATTCAAATTACTCTATTAGCATCAATTAATTCTCTAAATTGACTTAACATATAGAGCACATGCATCACGTGCCTGTAAGTGCCATCATACCCTTTCTGGTTGTAGTGTAACTCCCATTGAAGTCAATGGGAGTTAATGCCAGAACATGTTGAATTACCCATACTGGCACTTGATGCTGTACATTTGCCCCATAGACCCTTGTATTTCTACTTGACATTGGCTCTATACAGAATATAGATGACATGTACAGGCCCTAGAGATCCCTCTCTTTGAATGAAATAAACACACAATGCTTCTTTGTGTGACAAATTACACACATCAACAAAATAACATGAATTATTATCCACCCTAACTAATCTCCATTTTATTTCCATAGGACTGGGATCATCAAGAGCTGGACCACATTTATTCCGAGCCATTTGGTAGCCATTTTGTTTTCCTTGAAGGAGATTTATACTGGGTAACTTCACTAATGCATATCTTGGGAACGTCATCACCCACCTTTACCCAGTTCCATACAGTATGTTCTATACACATTGTTTCCTCAAGCTGGCAGTTGGATGAACCATCACCACTATTGGTGCATCTGCTCTCTATTCAGTGCTTCCATATGAGTGACATCAGGCAAATGTGGGAGAGGAACACACTGTGTCTGCCGCATCCATCATCCTCCTTGTCCTCCCCTTGAGGGGATGGTTATGGTGTTTGTTAGCACTGGTACAGTTTGAATTTTGACACTGCTTATCAACTGAGCTCAGCCTGGCTCTCACATTGTTCCTGTTCCAGTTTCAGTTCTCTTTCTTTAGTCAGGCTCTCTGATCCATCAACTTGTCCCACGTGCATATGTCAATTATGTTGGCATACGTTGGCTATCAAATCTCAGATGGTACAAACAGGGGTGGGGGGTTTGGGAAGTGAACACTTTTTGTGGACTGGCCATGGGATGGGTAGGATAATAGTTGTTTGGGCCCCCACAACAGTTTTTCAAAATGTTTTATTTTAATTTATGCCATTGGCCACTGGTGGAAAGAATGATGATGCTGTTGTAGTGGATGGACACTACTTGGTTCTGATGGTGAATTGAGCAGGATAGAATCCCTGGAGCCAAATTTGTCTTTCAGTCAGCTCAGACTGTATTCAGCAGTAGCATCATTATTGTCTTTTCAGTCATACTCTCACTTCTTACAGATTGTCTCTCATTTTAAAGTCACAGGACCCTGCTGCTGATGCTGCACTGCTTCAGTCAAAAGTCACTATAGCATTTACAGTGTTGAGTTCCCCTGAGTGGGTGACAACTCTGCTTTAATCTTTTGGCATGGATCATTAATAATACACTGCTACAAACATTAGAGGGCATTCATTTCGAGCCACGTGTGAGCCATGTATGACCAGTTAAAGTCACCACAGTTTTCTATCGATGCTAATTATATTTTCAGCAATACTTACACAGGCCTAAGAGAATTGGTTAACTATCACATTGAGTACTTGGGAATGTCAATCAAAGCCTACAACGACCTGGAACAACCCTGTAGATGCTAGTTTCGATGGGCTGGGGGCAGTGTTACATCAAAAATATCCAGCGGGACATCGTCCGGTCTTTTACGTGAGTCACAGCCTGACGCTAAGCGAGAAGAATTGCCCGTTTCACAAGCTGGAGCTCATAGCCCTCAAGTGGGCTGTAGTATACAAACTACATGATTACCTGAATTGGGTATCCTTTGAGATAAGGACGGATTACAATCAGCTTACCTACATCATGACATCCACCAAATTGGATGCCACCGGCCACAGATGGTTGGCCGCGCTGTCAAACTACAACTTCCCCCTGAATTTCAAGCTTGGCCCCCTGAATGTGGGAGCTGATGCTCTGTCCAGAAGACCCAGACTGAACCCAGTCTCTGACGACGGAGAGTGGGAAGAGATTCCTGTCCCGGGTTTTGGGCTATGTGTTCCATAGCTGCCTTGCTGGATGGAAACATAGCGTTCTCCGAGCTTCGAGTGGCAGATTCACTGGGGTGTCAATGAGGAGCACTCCCTGCAGCATACTGTCAGCCTGAGGGCATGCCCGTAACTCCAGACACTGTGATAAGATGGAAAAAACTAGTCCATGAACAAATACGAGATCCAGTGGCTACAGCCGTACGCCGGACTATTCACAACCAGTATCCATTGTTTATGAAGCGTGCCCCAGCGGACACAGTCACCATCCTTATGCTAGAATGGGATAAGTTCTATTTCGATAATGGTCTACTTTATCAGGGGTTTCCTTACTACAACCATCCGGATAGAAGACAGCTTGTTATACTCATGAAAGTACAGTATATGGTGCTACGATTCATACACGATGACCATGGACATCTGGGAGTGAACAAGACCTTTGGCCTAATACGTGACCGGTTCTGGCCTAAGATGAGAGAATCGGTGGAACACCATTGCCATTGATGCTTGCGGTGTATTCGGTGGAAAACACTGCCTACCAGAGCAGCTCCAATGGCCCATCTGAAGAGCTCTGGTCCCATGGACTTCATCTGCATGAACTTCCTGTGCATTGAGCCAGATTCGAGCAGCATCGGGAAAATGCTTTTGATCATGGACCACTAAACCTGCTATGCTCCAGCTTTCCCTACCAAAGACCAGAAGGCCCTCACGGTGGCTAAGTTCCTATGGGAGAGGTACTTCATACACTACGGGCTACTGAGCTGCATACATTTGGATCAAGTGCGGTACATCGAAAGCAAGCTCATCTAAGAGTTGCTGAAGCTGCTCAATATTGTAAAGTCCAGAACGACTCCTTATCATCCTGAGAGATGTGCTCTACTGGAACAGTTCAACCAGACCCTACTGGATATGCTGGGCACTCTGAAGGACTCCGGGAAGGCAGGACGGAGAAAGCGCGTAGAGCATTTGGTCAAGCTTATAATTGCACCAGGCACGAGTCCACCGGCTATTCATCCTAAATTATGATGTTCGTCCGAGAAGCCAGGTTGCTGGTGGATATTCGCCTGAGGGTCTGCACTATGGAATCCCCAATACCACACACTGCCAATACGTACAGCGGCTGAAGGAAAACCTCCAGAGAGCGTATCGCTTGGTGGAAGAATCCACCACCAAACTAAACAACAACAACAAGCAGAGGAACGATTGTAAGGTACAATATCGGGAGCTGCAGCCTGGAGACAAGGTTCTTATATGAAACCTGGGAATACCGGGGAAGCACAAGTTAGCTGACCATTGGAAAGACGCTCCATTTGAAGTGGAATCTCAGATGCCTGGCCTCCTTGTTTACCGCATCAAGGATTCGGAAGGCAGGGTAAAAGTCTGGCATCGCAATCCACTGTTACCCATTCCTCAAGTGGGGGAACGTGAAGTTGTCCCTTCAATGGCAAGACAAGAAGAAGATTCAAATGGTATACCGAATCTGAGGAGAGTCAGGATCCTTTAGAAGTGATGTCTTCAAACACCAACGAAGGATCAGGCCGTGGTCCTGTTACTCAGGAACTTTCCCCAGTTGAAGCAGTCAGTCGGTCATTGGACCTGAACAGTCCAATCATCACACCAAAGGGTGTTAAAGACATTCCCTCTATGATGATAGGGCCAGGGCCTCAAGCCAATGGTAGCCTCTCCGACCACAAAGAATTAGAAGAGATTGAAGAAGTTCATCGGAGCCAAAGACCGAGACTCCCTCCAAAGAGCGTGGCTCACAATTAATTAGGGGCACCCCACTATGACCCTCAGCAGTCGTGTCGAGGAAAATTAACCACCATTATGGTGATTCTGACTGAAATATTGAATGCCATTTAAGAGTATATTGCTGTGCTGTTATGTTTTATTATATAAGTATGTAATGCATTTTTATTATATAAACATTGTTTTTCAGTTCTCAAGCGGGAACGTTGAATTATCCACCAGGGGGAGAATATAATGAGGTCTCCGTCCCTTAGAGGTCTCCATCCCTTACCTCCGGTGTGGGGGAACTGCTCCATTGCTCTGTGGGACAGGGGGAGAGTGGTAGCAGCCATTTCTGAACTTTCGTGGAACAACAACTCCCAGAAGCCGCAGGTGAAAGTTGCGGTGGCCATCTTGGAATGGCTCCGCATGTAACGAAGCGGGACTACCAGTCCCAGAATCCTCGGGTGGTGGGGGGAATAGAGCACATGGGCTGTCTCAGCCAATGGGAGGATGCAGCCTTTTGGAGCAGGTTATCCTCTCAGGACAGAGAGCCCGCGAGGTAGTCATGTGGCAGCCGAGGAAGGAGAAGGTAGTGTCCAGGGAGCAGTAGCTTCCTAGACTAGGCCAGATCTTGCTCCTTAGGTCCCAGATAGCCCCTGTCTCTCTAGTGGAGTATTGCAGGGACTGCCATACTATAAGGAACATCCCTTACTTGAGAGACTGCATTGTTCAGAGACTGTATGTGAGACACTCCAGCTGGGAGTTCGTACCACGTGGAGGCCTGGACCCTTAGGCTAGAGGGGATTTCTGTCGGAGGCCCCGATGCATGGGACCTGCTTCAGCGTAATTCCAAAAGTGGCCTCATGCGTACTGGAGTACCCAGGCAGGTATCATACGTGCACAGCAAAAGACAGGGGTGTCCAATGCTACATCCAATTGAAAAAACATATATGGTAATAAGTATAAAGTACAAATACTTCAATAATAAAATTTTCTTGGTTATTTAGTTAAACCCTTTGGCCAAAGCGTCATAAGCCTGTATACCAACATCAAGGTAGAATCAAATATGCAGGTCCTAACACTAAACTCTGAACCTTTCCTTTTAGCTTTGTATAAGGGGAAACAACCTCAGTGGGTCTTGTCCATACAGCAAAATAATAGAACCTCCCAAGTTGAAAAGGTGGGGAGGGGTGAGCTCTGGGAGGAGGGGCCACCTACCTCCAAACTACTGTTGCCAGTTAGAAATTAAATTAACCCCCAACTCCCAGTAAGCTCAAACTCCAAAACCCACCACATCATATATCAAACGTGTACCAACGGTTCACAAGTGGGGTAGCACAGCCCTCACACAAACAATGGGTGGGATCTGTTATGTGGACATTGGGTTACAGGTGCCAAGCCATCCTCAGTACTTTGGGAGAACCACCATTATTATTTTTATGTATTGCAGTGTACTGTTATGTTGGTGTCATTATATTATGTATGAGTAAATTGTGTTTATATACATTGGTTGTATTATTATTAGTGATTATTGTTTCCTATGAGGAGCCAATCCCGCCTACGCTGGGATTGTCATAGGTGCAGGCGCTGCACTGCGAGAGATAGCATCCCAGGCTCCCCAGGAGCGGAGGCTTTGGCTTCCTGTAAGCCTCACAGGTACTATGAAAAGAAGGATCCAGCGCTCCACGGGTTTTGCAAAAAGTTCAAAATTTATTGCGCCATACACAACGACCGTTTCGACCTTAGTAGGTCTTTTTCAAGTTACTATGTATATATGGCTTATGGTGTGCAGAATATCACTGTTTATTAGCCTCAAAGGTACAGTAGCATGCGTGATCGCCCACGGTTTCCCTCAGGCATAGCATACTTCTGAGGATCTACCCCAATAATATCAGCATAATTGTCATCATGAGAGGATTGAGTTTCTTGATCTTGTTTACTGGTGATGAAATCTGATTTACTTTGGTTCATAGTGAGGTTTATTGAAAGAATAATTCAGGGAACACTCTAATTAGGATGGACAGTTATTATCCCCATCCTTTAATATGTGCTATAAAAGTCAGGCAATTCTTAATAATCATATAGAATTGTTCTGACTGGAATACTTTCCATTCATAGACTATGGGATTTAGGAACAGGCTACTAGAAAGAGGATATCCAACTTATATGTTAGAAAGAGCCTTTTAAAAAAGCTGTTTGTTACTGATAGGGATCAAGGAAAGTACACATATATTTACAGGTACAAAGTAACCACCCATTCATGTATTACCAACTTTAGCTTTGAATCAAGTACAATTAAAAAGATTGTTCAGAAACATAACAGTACCGTACTTTGACGAATGTGCTCTCTCCGAGTCTGTTTCAGATCTTAACATATGGCTCAGCTAAATTTACCAGGAATGTAGAGTGGTAAAAGAATCCGTTGAAAATTCTAGCAGTCGCATTAGTGCTGGAGAAACACAAAATCGTTGTAGGTTGTGTTACTTTTTATAAGGCTAATATAAAAGTTTGTAGATTACATTAAAGTGTACAGGGCTTTTTAAACCTCATTGATTTTGTCATCAAGGAAATATATCCTAAAGGGATGAGAAGAGGTTGGATATAAATTATGTATGGAGTCTTCAAGTGTAGTGTACAGTAGATACCATATCTCAACTATTCTGTGTGTATACTGTATATATGTGTCTGTGTGTATGTGTGTATATATATGTATATATATATATATATATATATATATATATATATATATATATATATATATGTATATATATATATATATATATATATATATGTATATGTATATATATATATATATATATATATATATATATATATATATATATATATATATATATATATATATGTATATGTATATATATATATGTAGCCATGTCTAGGATTGGTGTACATATCTCTTTCTCATGTTGGCAGTAAACCTGGTAAGTGTGCAGGATTGCCAGCATGCTATCAATGAGGTTTGCCCTCACACCCTGGTGAGGTGTCATATGTCCCCAAGGGAAGTGACAACATGCAGTGTGTTCCCACTTAGGATACAGGGCATGTTTGTTCTCCGGGGGGTGATATAAGACACAGCACTGCCTAAAGTTAGAAGTTCAGTTTCCTGTTGTTGAGCTGCTCTGTTCACTGAGAGGCACGTGAAGGTCTGCAACATTGTTGCAGTGTCTCCGGCTAGCTGTGAGTCAGTGAGCATACGCAGCAGAGTTAGAGGAGCTGAGAGAGACAAAGCAGCTCAAGAGAGGAGCTGACAGCAGCCAGTGAGGCTGGAGAATCTCTCTGAGAATAGAGGTGGAAAGCAGAGATATTAGAGAAGGGACCTTCCTAATGGAGTGCTGCAAGGAGATGAGTGGCTGAGCTGCTAGCTGTGAGGGGCAGCTTGCCCATACCAACCATCAATAAAGATGCCCTGTTCAAATATACCTCCACTGTGTGAGTGTGAAGTTACTCAGCAGTGGATGGCACCACCAAGAAGGAGTTCCTCACCAGGACCATCTCCCTGCGGAAGCATAGATCCTGATGAGGTGGAGGCGCTGCACATGAAGTAAGTTGGACTCGCACACACTACCTCAGCTGCCTGTCTGGATGACATCCCCTAATACCATCAAGCGGGAGACTCAGGAGCCCTGTTGCCTACAGGTGCACCACCAGACACGAACATGTAATGGGGACTGGTTAGACTACCCGGGCCAATGTGAGATTGGGGGGGGGAAAACCCGTTACAATTGGAGGCGCTGCTGAGAGGCCTGTCAACAGGACAGGCTTTTGCTAGGCACACTAGGAAACAGGGAGAGTGTCTGCTGCCACTCTGTGCTGGAAAGGGAAAATCTAGGGGTAGTCAGGAGAACGAAAAACCTCGCAAAGCACGCCCTAGACTGACCTAAGGGGTTAGTGAGTCTGGAGCCGGGGGCTATAGCTGTCCTAGTCACCTTGAGGTAGCGCTAGGGGTAGGATGCCTGAAGGGATAGCCTGTTAACGTGGTCAGGAATTCTGGAGAGGATCTGCACTAGGCTAGCCAACCGGAGGTAGACGCCCAAGTACTGCATGGAAGAGCCAGAGTACTCTAGTCTCCATTCCAGATCACTTACCGAAGGGAGCACAGATTGGAGGAAGGAGATACAGTAGACACAGAAAGAGTGAGCCTAGCCTGAGGTAGTGCAAACACGAGTCAGATCTACGTTAGGTACACAAGGTGGTGCACAAGGCATGTTTGTTGTATCGGTATGGCAGCTGCCCCGCAGAGAGAAGCTCCATGTACGATCAGAACGAACACAGTAATCCAATGGCGACCGCAAGAATGGAGGATCCGCGCGGTGCGGAAGGTCCAAAATGGCGGACGGAGGCCGATGGAGAGAGCGCACATGGCGTGTGTGCGGGTGAAGAGAAAGCTACAGAAGCGACTTTTGTGAGCCTGCTATGTAGTGGTGCTAAAGCTGTGGCTGCGCCGTTTCTGTCCTGTCTGGGGTCTAGGGGCAATACCCCCGAGGATACTGAGGAGGACATTGTAGTGATGTGTGGAGAGCCTGTGGAAATTGAATGTCAGTCGGCATGCCAACGGTTAAATGCTACCTCAACATTCAAAGAGACTGATGGTGCGAATCAAAATGGCGGTTCCCGCGTCTCTGGGAGACCGCGTGGACCAGTTGCAGGAAATTCTGCAAATGCTAAAATTGCAGAAAGTTGGCTGGGATTGGCGCCAAAGGAAAAACCCCACCCTGTGGGGGGGTATGGCGAGAAAGCTGTGGCCGCGCCCTCAGGGACGGTGACGGACTCAGAGCCCCTCCCCGGTGATGTGAGTGACTCAGCGCAGAGCCAGAACCACTCCCTTATAGAGCATGCCCCTCCTGTACAGTCCACCAGGGGGAGCAAGCGCAGTGAACAGAGATCAGCAACCGCTGTTCTCACTAAAGACAGTACAGAATGCAGAGAAGCACACCCGCAGTTGTATGGAGCCTGGCGATACAAAGGGGGGAAAATATCCTTTCTTGTGTGCCCGTGTCTACAAAAGAAATTGAACCTGACTGGTGGTATGGACTTTAACCATGTTAGGTTACCCATAAAATACCGGGTGGCCTGGGTGGATGGAGAGGGGTGCATAAGATGTGCTTGTGACCAGTGTGAATTCCCAGGTGACAAACCGACCTGGGGTCCCAAGTGTGCCTGCTGTGGGGCACAGTTCCTAGAGCCTGTGCTGCTGCAGGCTATGGAACAGAAAGAACCAACGGAGAAGAGCGCGACCGCAGTGGAGGTACCAGAGCACTCCAGCTTCGTACCAACAACCACTGGTTGTATCGCAGAAGAACCCGGTGACTACTTTGCGGAGGATCCGATCGTGATATCCTCCGAGGAAGAGGTGGAAGTCTCGTCGGTGGTGATGCGCCTGCCGGCGGACCACTACAGCGGTGCGGTGAAAGAACCGGCACTTACCTGTGTCGCAGCAGAGCGGAATCTCGTGTTGCCGGTACAGAGACAACCTGAGAGGCGGAGTCCCACGGCCGTGGTGACTTACAGCGCGGAAGGAGAAGATTCCAACCCGAGCCGACGGAGCGGTGAGATACATCCTTACCCTCCACAGGCGCCGGTGGTGGCAACGGCGGAGACGGGCCTAGTCCAGGCCCGAACGGAGCAGAGAGCAGAACCATTACTTACGGCGGTGGATGTCGTTCTGGAGGAAGAGGTTCCGGTTGGGAACCCAACGCAAGATGGCGGCGAGTCCAGCGAGATGGCCGTGTCCTCTCGGCCAAGCAGCTGTACCAGGTTGCCTGGGTCCGAGAAGAGCCAGCAGGCCCTGCGGAAGCCTGGGAGTAAGGAGGCGAGTGAACCGGAGTGCCAGTCCGATGGTACTGGGCAAGGTAGCGAGAAGTTGCGGGTCATAGCCCCGCGTATGCCGGCAGTGTTTCCCTATGCCCAACCCCCGGCCATAGTTAAAATCCCTGCCCCTGTCACTTTTTCCTACGGATCCCAGTCTAGCCAAGGGTTGTCTGGGGAGTCCCGAGCCACTTTTGAAGAATGGACTGTGGAAAATCTGGACTGTGGTGACTGTTTTACCTCTGATGAGGGATCGGGGAGGAAAATGGCTATGCAAAGAATGTTGTACTGCACTAATGATGACAGTTGTACTGTTGGGGTGGGATGTGATTCTAAGAGCATTGGGTCAAATTTTGGGTCTCCAGGAACTTTGGGAGTTTCATCTGGGGATTTGGGTAATGTTGCTCATATGGTGCCTATTGCCCGGGGAACCCCCTATGTGCCCTCACTGTCAGGAAGAGTTATTAGGGATCGCCAAAATGGGGTACGTAATTTTCACCATTTCTGGGAGGGCGAACTTACGTTAGAAATGGGTTCCTTTGATGAGGATAGGGGATATGGCACTGATGAGGAGGAAGGATCAGGGGAAGAAGATTGGGATCCTGGCGGGTTAGATGAGAAGTGGTGTAGTCAAGAGGGGATAGTCTACATCTCCAGGAGATGCCTGAGGGAGGTGTATGGGCATGATCCTCTCAGTCCACTAGCATCCAAGCCAGAGTTATGGGCTGATTGTGGGTGTCCAGTATGTCACCCAGAGTGTTACTGCATTGATGCTCTAAGCCCAGTGGACCATGCTGTGCGCAAGCCACCTTGAGAAGGTATGGGGGTACCAGTCATGGGTTCTACAGAAGGGAATAATTCTGGGTGTTACACATCTACGTTAGGATGTATCTGTTATAATGTTTTGAGAAAGGATATGTACTGTAATAATGTGTTGTTATGTTTTGCAGTGCTACCTGAAGGAAGGTTCCGCAAATTTAGGTTCCAAGCGAGGGCGTTGGGATTCCACCAGGGGGAGAATGTAGCCATGTCTAGGATTGGTGTACATATCTCTTTCTCATGTTGGCAGTAAACCTGGTAAGTGTGCAGGATTGCCAGCATGCTATCAATGAGGTTTGCCCTCACACCCTGGTGAGGTGTCATATGTCCCCAAGGGAAGTGACAACATGCAGTGTGTTCCCACTTAGGATACAGGGCATGTTTGTTCTCCGGGGGGTGATATAAGACACAGCACTGCCTAAAGTTAGAAGTTCAGTTTCCTGTTGTTGAGCTGCTCTGTTCACTGAGAGGCACGTGAAGGTCTGCAACATTGTTGCAGTGTCTCCGGCTAGCTGTGAGTCAGTGAGCATACGCAGCAGAGTTAGAGGAGCTGAGAGAGACAAAGCAGCTCAAGAGAGGAGCTGACAGCAGCCAGTGAGGCTGGAGAATCTCTCTGAGAATAGAGGTGGAAAGCAGAGATATTAGAGAAGGGACCTTCCTAATGGAGTGCTGCAAGGAGATGAGTGGCTGAGCTGCTAGCTGTGAGGGGCAGCTTGCCCATACCAACCATCAATAAAGATGCCCTGTTCAAATATACCTCCACTGTGTGAGTGTGAAGTTACTCAGCAGTGGATGGCACCACCAAGAAGGAGTTCCTCACCAGGACCATCTCCCTGCGGAAGCATAGATCCTGATGAGGTGGAGGCGCTGCACATGAAGTAAGTTGGACTCGCACACACTACCTCAGCTGCCTGTCTGGATGACATCCCCTAATACCATCAAGCGGGAGACTCAGGAGCCCTGTTGCCTACAGGTGCACCACCAGACACGAACATGTAATGGGGACTGGTTAGACTACCCGGGCCAATGTGAGATTGGGGGGGGGAAAACCCGTTGCATATATATATATATATATATATATATATATATATATATATATATATATATGTTTGGTTTGAAAGCTTTTAACTTATCAATTATCTGTCCAATGAAATGTATCATACTACCTACTCCTCCATCCTTTATACTAAATGGAAGAAAGAATGAATACAGCTACCCAACATAAAGTAAAGTGCATAAAGTAAATGAACAGAGACAAATTATGCAAAGCTAAACAGCAGAGGTGTGAGGAGCTATCAGTCTATACTGCTCACACCTTTTCTAAACTGTGGAGTAGGAAGATGGTTAAATGTTGCCACAGTGCTGTCATTTTGTTATTAAATGTAAACAGTTCAAGAGTAACATAACAGGTAAAATTCACAGTATAAAGAATGTTATCAAGTTCCAAGATGTAAATGAGATTAAAAAAAATATGTGCCATACAATACAACCACTTAAGGAGCATTTTAGGGATTATATACAGTATACAACATTGAAAAGAATGACATTGGCTTTCAAGTGGCCAAACATTTAATTTAGCAACATGCTGCTAATTTACAATTGTTTTCATTCTGGGGTATTGAACATGTGATGACAAATGTTAGAGGGGCTGACAATTTTTCATAACTTTGTAAACAGGAGTTTTTTTTAATGTTTCAATTATGTACTTGTGTCCTGAATCAAATTAGGTGGTAATTCTACAGTAAAAAGTCTAAAGTCGCTGTTTGGGCTGTTTTGGGCTTAAAATCCCCAATTACTTCAATAGAGATTTACTGCTGGAAAAAGGTCCAACCAGTTGCTTCAGACAATATAGAATAAGGCCGTTAATAAAATGTCTATTAGATCATACTGTATCTGTTCCCCATCTTCCCTCTTTTTTTTTTTTTTTTAAAGATATATGTTAACATGATACAGATGTACTGTAGCCAGCTTCACTTTTGCTTAAACCGGGGCTTAAAAATAAAAAGCCTCTGCATCACGGTGGGTGGCCCATTACTTCTGAATGGGACCACCAAAGGCAAGGGATCCTCTCTGATGGCTTTCTCAACAGAAACCACCTTTAAATAAATCAACAAATGAAATGTGATCTTATTGTGATTGATACTGTAATTGGGGATTATAAACAACAAATATTTGTGAAATAAATAGTACTACAATTCTATTCAATTCAATTAATCCTAAAAATGTGCAAATGTACTAAAACTAATGGTGAACAATCTCATGTGATAAAAAAGAATATCAAAAGATTGCAAGACAAATAACCAGTAACAAAAAACATACCTGAGAACAGAATCTGTTGAACCTACTGTACTATACCCTCTCAATGGGGGCACAAACATAGGGGATAGAAAATAGAAGGCCTCATATGGGTGAAAGATGAAGGTCTTCCAAGGACATTCCACAAGCTCAAGGCAAAAAAAGGAAACATATATGGTGCGATATGTTTAATCATATAAAATGTTAGACAACAGGTTTATACTCAATTTAAGAAAGTAAAAAGGCCGAAAAAGACAGTCCTTCCACTGCCATTGGCCAGTGTACCCTCTCCTACACTTCCATTTTGTGTTGCTCTCTCACTTCCGGTCCTTGTCCGTCGGCATCCTGAAGACAGGCTTCTCGACTGGGTACAAATCAACACATTTAACCAAAGAAATTACATCATCAGGGATCCATACCCAGCCCCCACACATCTCCTTTATATACCATGTAATGACATTATCTGTACAAATATTATGCAGTGGTCAATATGGCTAACTGCAAAAAAAGAGAAGTACAGTATACAAAGTTAAAACATTATAATAATACATTATAGAGTTATGGGGAGAAATAAAATTGATCTCACAAAAAAATTATTTACAGGTTCAATATGAATTAAAATAGATTAGTCCAATATAAATGCAATACATGGTTTAATAAAAATAGCTATTTTATAGATTCAATACACAAAATTGCTTTTGAATAGCTAAAGGTTAGAAATCAATTCAACACTTTTTTTTATTATTCTCTTCAGTATATTTTAAATAAAAACTGTAGATGAAAATTAATATTAGCAAAAATAGATTATACTGTTTACATACAGTGTATAATCTAAATAAAAAAAATCTGAATAGAGGAAATATTAAAATAATATAAAAAACATATATGTAATAATCGATCAAAAAACATCTAGACTATAAATATTTTAAAAGCATAACAAAACTTCTAAAGTTAAAAAGGGGGCAATACAAAAGAAAATATATGCACACAAATATAGCAAGTATACAGATATAGCATCATTTACTGGCACATGGGTCTGATTCATTGTGTTTGAGTCCCCCGATATTTTTTTGGCTGCTTGCAGTTGACTCGCGAGTGTTTCGCGGCCTGGAAAATTAAGTTCTATCATTGGTTGCAATACTTCACAGAAATTATAGTAGTTGCTAGTGTGCTATTGTGTCTTCAAAATTTAAATGCAATGTAAGCCGTCCCTTTTCCCGTTCATTTCGTACGATATGATATCCCATATATTTAAATGTATTTAAATGCAACCGACCACTTATTCCCCTAAAACCCTCAGACTAAAAAGTATTTTAAAACAATAAATATATTTTTAATTAGATTACAGTAAATGACTTTGTGAAAATACAATAATACAAATTTCTTCACTCTTTTTCCAAATGTACAATCTTGTTCAACCGACATCTTCTTTGGGTTGACTCTTGGATATTTTCACCTGTAAAAAGAGAAAGCTATATAAATAATCGAGAAGAAATACAGTAGTGTAGTGCATGAATTACAGTGTGATACGCTTGTGTTTCTATGGAACCTGGTCGAAATGCATATGCGTGCCATTGAATTTCTGCGTAAGCGAGTTTCTATTGAAGCTGGTTGAAACGCATACTGTACTGTCTATGCGTGTCATTAAATTTCTGTGCATGCGAGTTTATATGGAACCTGCTTGAAACACATATGCATGTCATTGAATTTCAGGATGTTGTAAAAAAAAGAGAAAATAGATGCCTGAATTACCATTACCTGACAGTATCGCTGGATGTGTTTCCTGCACTAACACGGTGTTAATGCTCTGCCCGCCAAACCAGCAAAGATGAATGAAAATAAGAATTAAACAAGGATTACAATATAATTTTTTTTAAATATTACAATAATACAATCTTCTTCAACTGCCAACTAACATCTTCTGCTGTGTCTTTTACATGTTCAAATGTTAACTAATTGTGAGATTGATTTGTAGATGAATACTGTAGATGCATGAATTACCTGGTAGTACATTACCTGGCAGTATCACTGCATGTGTTTCATGCCCGAACACAGTGTTGTCTTTGGCCTGCCAAACTTGCAAAACATGAATGAAAACAAGAATTAAACAATGTCTACAATATGAATTTTTGCATTTTTGAAAAACTACAATAAAACTAAAACAAAAACAATCTTCTTCAACCGCCAACTGACATCTTATTGCTGTCTCTTTTACATGTTTAAATGTTAACTAATTATGAGATTGGTTTTAAGATAAGAAAATACTGTAGATGCATGAATTACAGTCCAGTACATTACCCAGCAGTATCGCTGGATGTGTTTCCTACACAGACATGTTGGTGCCATCACCTCACCAAACCTGCAAAACAATAATGAAAAACAATAAACAATAACTACAATAAAGTACTTAATTAAAAATATTTTCTGAAAAACTATATTTATTAGATTAAAACATTTTATGTAAAACTTTATTTATTTAATTCAGAAAGCCTCTTCACTCGAAACGCTCCAGCCCAGAGACCTCTGATTTGCATAAATGCTGTCTTTGACGTTCTTGAATTGTGCAATGCTCATTTTAAACTGGTTCTTCAGTTCATCTATAGTGGCTCTCCTCAAATTCATTGGAATCACCCTCTTCCCCATCGAGCCGTCAAAGTTGACTTATTTTTGCACCACTGGGAATAACGCTGAAAACTGACATGTGCTTGAAAATTAGCATGGCAAATCGCTGCTGCTGTCCTGCACAGTTTGTTGCATATCTTGATAGAATTTCTGTTGATATAATGGAAAGCGGTATGTCACCTACTGCATTCTCACGAATCATCTGTAGTATTTGCCTCTGTGGTACCGCAGGTCTGCTTTGGAAAGCAGACATAGCTAACTGCTCTGGGATGAAGCTTTCCTGCAAGTCTCTCCCTCAAGGGGGCTCATAGCAAAAATTTCCTTATCTGTGATGTCCTGTAGCATAAGGCTACATAAGGAATGGAGACACAAGGGGTTGGGAAGGTGCCTCCAGTTGTCTTACTGTCTCCTGGTGCTGTGGACCTAGAATAGAATAGGCACCTGCAATGTCCCTCTTCATCCTCTCTAATAATATATGCAGTATATCTCTATGTTCCCACTACGGTTAAAATATAAAAATAAATATTACACCTAATAACTATACTGTACAGTTCTTGCAGAAATAAAGGCTACAGAGGTTGAGTCTATGCTTTCTCTACATGCACGCGTGTCTATAATGTAGAACTCATAGGCTATGCATGTTATTTAATTTGAATTTGAATTTCAGAGGAGGCGGGAAGAGAAGGCTGCCAGAGTGCTGGAGGAGATGAGTTGCTCTACATATGAAAGACAGAATAAGTGAGAAGGGACCTTGACCATTGATATTTAACCTTGGGGAGAGTTTACCGCTTGGTAGAATCGAAGTGGGGGAAAGGGGACTGCTTTGTTTATTCTATGCATGCAACCAGTTGATAGTGTGGCTAAATCCCACAGCACGAATGTGAACACTGAATACTGTACTCGTACATATTACAGAAGAAATTAGTCACTTTGCAATGTTTTGTGGTTGCAATGTTTTTATTTTGGTGAAACACCCACACAGAAGTATAAAAGTACAATAAAATTATGTATAAAGTATATCTCTATGTGCCCTCTATGATTCCAATATATAAAAACAATATATGCTTAAGTACAGTATGTGCATGCAATGTCTATTGAATGCATTTGTGGGTCTTTAATGTAGGCACATGCATGGTCTATAGAATGAATATGCAGATCTGTTAATGTAGGCACATGCATGGTCTAAGGATCGTAAATGCGGGTCATTTGGGAATGACAGTTCTACTGTCAACAGTACAGTATTGTATGTAAACTTGTGTACATTTATATTTACCTTGATTGGACACCTTGAAAAATGGGTGGCTGTAACCCATTGTTGATGCAAGGGGTGTGATGTACATAGATGTTCCAATTGATCATGTAGGGGGGATGTAAGTTAATCTCGTTTTCGAAGTTGGATGGTTCATACTGGTAATGGTATTGGGGCAGGATCTCAAGTTTAAGCAGATACTTGGGGTGAGGCAGATTTAAGGGACCAGTTTGGAAAGGTCTATTATTCAATCTCTTGATCCCAAACAATCTCTTTCTCCTTCCAATGTTGCCATTATCAAACATACCCATCCAAGATACATGCAGTGCCCAGCACCCACACGTCTTGCCGGGATGCTGTTTTCTCTAAAAGCAATTATTACTTCTTAAATTGAGTTAAATAGAATGTTTCCAGTCTTTCTATTGTGTTTTTTTTTGTGTAAAATGGGTACTTGTCAGCGATATACTGATAGATCTCAGACCGAGACGCACTCTTACCTGTTCCAACTTGAATGTCGCAATATATCAAATAGTAAGTGCCATGTCCCATGCAATGCATAGTACAGTACAAAAGTTATGAGACAGAATAGGTTAATGCATGGTGGTTTTTAATAAAGTGTGAAACAAGAGACATGTGTACATTTTATCTTCTCTTCAGACACCTGCTTCAGACATTGTAGCATTCAGAGTATCATATGTAAAGATATATTGGGTGCGCCATCTGCCAGACATGCGCTGAACTGCAAGAACACATAATAATAATAATTTTGATTGCCTACAAATGAGGTTCGTGTAGGCTCAGTGTTTCGAGGTACAAACGCGGCCGCAGATAAGATGCACACTTTTGTGTGGCTGTTGGACATAAATCATCCTTTATCTGTACAGTATATATTTTTCTGTATACATAGTATAACAGTATCATAATCCCTTTTTCCTGTTTCAGGTTCCATAACAAAAGGTGAGTTAATCTTTCTGTTTTTAAACACATGTTGAGTGTAGCTTCCTGTACTCACACCCTGCACTAAGAACAGAATCTCAGGGAAACTTAATGTGGTACATTTATAATAATATATCATTTCAGGTTTCGGTAAACAGTAGAATTAAAAATTCTTATTAAAATATTCTTATTAATATATATATATATATATATATATATATATATATATATATATATATATATATATATATAATCAAAAAATAAATAGATGATACCGTTCTGTGGCTAACGAAATGCTTTTATTTGTCCACAGAACAGTATCATCTATTTATTTTTTGATTATAGAAGCTCGGCTATATATATAATTATTTAAATGTAGATTGTAATTGGCCGAAATTATGCTTTCAAATTTCAAATTTCAATCCAAAAACTTTAAAAAATCAGTATTGAATCAAGCATATTCAAAAATAAGTAATATTGATAGAAAAGATCTTTTGCAATATAATGCAAGAAAAATCAAACGTGCTGACAACTTGGAGAACTATATAGATGTTCCATTCATTACTCAATACAATCCTTTAGCCCCACTAATTAAAAAACTGATAAAAAAACACTGGCCCTTAGTACTCAAAGATCCTATCTTACAGTCTCACTTACCATTGGTTCCTAGGGTGTTATTCACTAAAGCTGACACCCTAAAAAAACAAGTAGCACCCAGTTGTCTAAAATCATCCCAAAAAGTTATCTCAAAAGGCACTTTTCTTGACCCTAAGGGCTTCTTTACATGCCTCAAGTGCAAAATGTGCAAACTGAATCCGCATAGTTCCAAACAAACTAGGAGTTTCTCATCATCTCATACAGGAATACAATATACAGTAACATCAAATATTTCATTAATTGTGATTCATCCAATACCGTTTATCTTGTACAGTGCCCCTGTAAAAAAAATAGTATATAGGGCGCACTACAAGAAAGCTGAAGCTACGTTTTGCAGAACATATCACGAACATACAAAAAGGATTCCTACAACGCACATTGTCTAGACACTTTTGAAGAACACAATAGCGATCCTGTAGGCATTCAGTTTATTGGAATTGATGAATTAACTTTAAATTGGAGGGGTGGCGATAACGTCAATGCCATCTCCAAGCTTGAGACCAAGTGGATCCATACCATGAAGACGTTGATTCCACTTGGTCTCAATACAGACATACAGTAGATCTTGGTGCATTTATGCAGTAATTATACATGTTAAAGATTCCAGCTTAGATGCAGGAATTACAATCTGTTTAGATCTCAGTAATTGGAATGCCTACTAATCGCAATACACAATTCTCTGTTTTATTTTATCTCATTTATATTACAGTATTGTATTTATTCTACTTTCTATATTTACTTTATAAGGAATTTTGTATAAAATGAATATCTATATACATTTTATTTGTTATTATAACTTTGTGTTATTTATAATTTTATATATGTCCGTATCTTAACCATACCAAATCTATACACATATGAATTTTGGTTAGGATGTTATATTTTATATTCATCACCCTTGCATCATTATTCAATATATGTAATTGTATTTGATTTAATATTAATCTTTTTATTATTATTTGTTATTAAAATTGTTTGTTTAGCTATTCATTTTTAACTATGAAATTTATGGGTTTGCTATGTATACTGCTGCGGCCGAGTTTATTCGAGCATTTGCCCGTTCTCGGCCGCAGCAGTAACCTGGCGCGCGCCGGAGGGTGCCGGGCGCGCGCCAAAGCAGCGGAAGAGCGCCCTCCGATCGGGGCGCTCTCCCTCCCGCTGCCGGGTCCACCGGGTCCCCCGGAACCCCCTGCCGCCGTCCCCCACATCGCGGGACACCAGGGCTCCCTCGGGGAGCCCTGGACGTGCGTGCAGGGGGCGCTGACACCCGATGACGCGTGACCGCGCATCGGTGACGCGCGGCACGCCGATGGAGTGGGGCTAGCAAGCCGGGGCATCCCCCGGCTTGCGGAACTAGCCCTGCTCGGATTAAACGTGTCGGTAGTGTATCTGTTATTCAGATAATGCTCTTGTGTATCCAGAAGGTATGTGGGCATTGGTTAGCCATTTAACCTATTGGGAACTAGTATAGCTTATAAAGCTACCAGCAGGATATACAACCACATCCCCTGACGAAGTCTTTTCATTAAGACGAAACGCATAGGTTGGAGGCTTAAAGAACATTTTTATAGCTTTCCCTACTCTCTGGATTGCCAGTATCTATCATACACAAAGATTACTCTGTGCTGATAATATCCCCTGTGTCCCCGTTTGACGGACTTTCACATCGTGACGTCATACTCGCAATCTTGTGAGACTGAGGGTTAGCAGGGAGAAACCTGCAGGCAGCTGTGGACAGACCTGTATCAGCGCGCAGAGACTCGCAAATAGGCAGACAGTAAGTGAGAAGGGATAGTAGTAGTAGTGTTTTGTCTGGGGGCAGGTTTTCCACTTGGTAGAATTGAAGTGGGGGATGGGGGGTGGCCTTGTCTATTCTGTGCATCCATCCTTATTTTAAAATATTACACCGTCACTTTGCCTATACTGGCTATACTGTAGTTACAGAAATAAAGGCTACAGTGGTTGTGTCTATGCTTTGTCTATGTTCTGTCTATGTACATGCGTGTCTATGGAATGATAGACTATGCATGTCATTGAATTGCAATTGGAATTTCAGATGAGGAGGGAAGAGGAGGAGGCCAGACGGGCAGGGGGGTTGGGTTTCTCTACACATGAGAGAAAGGCAGATAATAATTGATGAGGGACCTTGGCCACTGGTATTTCACCTTGGGGAGGGTTTTCCACTATGTAGAATCTAAGTGGGGGAGGAGGTACTGCTTTGTCTATTCTATGCATCCAGTCAATAGTGTGGGCAAATCACATAGCACGAATGTGAACACTGAATACTGTACCTGTACTGTACATATTACAGAAGAAACCCCTGTATTACAGTCACTGTGCAATGCTTTTCGGTAGCCACGTCTTTATTCAAGGAAACTCTCCTAGTAAAAATGTGAGTAAATAATGTATATGTCTCTAAAACAATAGAATACATGGAATTCTTCCTCTTGTATCAAGAAAATAATATCACTTTTGAAAATAAGTAAGGTGAGTAGGCAAATAAATCATGAGTCCAAAGGCAGGGATGTAAGTCTGCTGTGATCATATAACAGGGGATATAAGCTAAAAAAATCTGGGACCCGCTGTAAGACCAGTCGTGATTGGTTGTGGAAAGTGAGCGACCCAGTCAGGAAAAACACATGTGAATAAAAAACATATATAGAAAACAAATTAATGTGCAGTATTGTGATTCATTACTAAATAAATGTGCATAGATCTTGGCTCTGGGGGAGAACCTACTTACAACACAGTAAAGGGTAAGTTAGCTTATTTCTGATACTTATAGACGATGAAATGATTTGTGAGGTTTTCTTTGTGTAGGACTTTTTCTCCCCTCTTGAACTTCCCTTCTGAGGGTTACTCCAGGAAAGGTGTAGCTCAATTTCCCATGGTATGCATGTAAAAGAGGAGCAGAAAAAACGGCCAATAGTATAGCTTGCAGAGAACAAAGTTTTATAGGCAGTGAAATCGTAGGACATGTACTCACATTCAGTACACTGATATCATGCACATAAAGGTTTCTTTTGCGCTGTGTGCGCCCGCTGTGATGTCTCCCTGTCCTCCTCTGTTCCTAGTGCTGCCGTCGCCAATGGCGTCTGACGTCACTTCCGGATGGTATCAGGTCGCATCCGTTGGTAGTGGACTGCGAGGCGCCGAACGGGGAATCACTGGGGAGTGCAGACGTCTAGGGTCTTTTGGTCTTCGCTTACAGTCAGCTGCAGCTTTGACTGAGTAAGCTCTGGATCAGGCTCTACGCGTTTCGCTGCGTCATACAGCTTCGTCAGGAGCGTCATACAGTGTTGCGTGGGCTTGGTGTATTTAAATGATTAAAGCCTAATTGGTAAATTGGTCCTAATCTCTTTCAGATAATTCAAAGCATAATTTTAACCCACAAGTTTGCCTTTACATAGGCACATAACTATGTGGTTAAAAAAACCTACACTCATTACATTACTAATAGGTAAAATACATATAACGTTTTATTTAAGACAATCTTTATTTGAACATATTTTAAAACTACATAAAAGTATAAGAATATTTAAATAAAAAATGTTTATATTTAAGAAAATTTAATGAATTAGTTATATAAAAAGCAGTAAATATGATGATTCATTCTGCCGAGTTAACTATAATTGGAGGAGATTTAAGAGAACAGATACTATCATCCTATTATCTAACACTAATTATTGTGCACAATAGGTCATGAAAAATGCCTAGGTTAGGAGAGAAGAGAGATAAGCATCAAATGTTAGTATAACAATAATATCTGCATTAGGTATTGTATAGGGAATTGTTGGATAAATATATATTACACTATGTTGTCTTTTAATTAGAGGTAGACTTAAGGGTGAAGGGTCAATACATTACAGACTGGAGTAAATAATTAAAACGTTGTTAAAATACATTGAAATATGCACTGACGGCGAGATTTTAATTAATGTTAAAAAGGGTGCAATAAGATTTATATATTAAAAAATATTGATTGAATAAAATTTAGGGAATATCTATCGAATTAAATAATGCCAATCTTATTTTTGAGTTTATAAAATTTAAAAATCATTAAAAGTTTTAAAAAAGTATTTTTTATATAAAATAAATCTTATGTAAGCAACAATAAAAGGAATTGTTTGTAATTAGGAGGCCCAGAATTTTTCAATTTCAATCATGTAAAAAGGGTAGCACTTCAAAGTCTGAATTCAAGCCATGTGGTATTAGTGTATCTAGCTTATGAATCCAGTACATTTCCCTTTTACTTAAGTCTACCTCTCGTGAGTGGCCTCTCCAGTGTTGTTTCACATTCTCGATAGCCATAAATTTCAGACTATCCGGATTTGACTGATGGTGTTTAGCGTAGTGCTTTGAAACGCTGTGAGTTTTTTTTTTTTTTTTTTTTTTTTTTTTTTATCACTGTTATTAGAATAGTAATTAGATAATGGATATCACTTCACCAAATATATTTGCTAAAAGACACTCTAGACAGACACAATTTAATTATCAAGATGTAGATACATCACACACACCAATATCGTATGACCTATTAGAGGAAGAATTTCACAAATTAGATAGGTTATTAGTTAAAGACACAAAAAAATGGTTGGATCTAAGCTTTTTGAATAAATATATCAAATGTAATAGAATACCAAGGGGTCTGAGATTCTCTAAAGATCCCTCCTCTAATTTGGAGGATGACGAATTTGTGAAAACTTGGTATAATATTATTGACAAATGCTCGGTGGATTTGATGCTAGCATTAGTCAACCAACACAAAAAGAACATCAAAAAAATAGATGAAGAAGTAACAATTATAGAGGAGAAATTAGCGCATTTAGAGGACACTGCGGAATTTAAAATTAAAGAGAGGGAACTAAAGAAAAAAATAGATAAGTTAGAGAATGACCTATATATTAACAAAACTGACAAATTCCTAAGAGATGAGGAAGATTATAAAAGGGGAGAACAAAGGGATTGGAAGAGGAAGAGAAACACCTACCAAGGAGATAGAAGATATGACAATAGATATAGCAGTACCTTTGATAGAAAAGAAAAATCTTTCTATGGGAGTCATGCCCATAGGAGAGACATAAACTATGTCTCTGGACATAATAAATCAAATACCACATATGTTGAACAGAAAGAACAAAGACAAAGAGACCACAATCCAAGAGTAGATACAACACTGATATCTAACAAAAGCAATAAAACTATTTTTGAAGAAAGAGAAACACGTAGAGATACTGAGATTCAAAAGGAGAGAGATAGAGTAAGGGAGAGAGATTCTAGAATGGAGGAGGAGAGACGAAGGGAGAGGGAGAGACAGAGAGAGAGAGAAAGACAGAGAGAAAAAGATTTGAGAGTGAAGGAAGAAAGAGAAAGAACTATGAGAGACAAAGAAAGAGAGACCAGAAGATATAGGGAACAACAAAGAGATAGAGATTTTGCGTATCACCAAGAGCAAAGAGAAATAGAACAGAGGGAGAAAGATCAAAAAGATAGAGAATATCAAAAAGAGAAAGAAATTAAAAGAGAAAGGGAAATGAAAAGAGAAAGGGAAGAAAGGAAAAGAGAAAGAGAAAGATATCATCTAGATAAACAACAGAAAACTAGCAGATCCAGGTCACCAATTGGAGCAACTGGACAGACTAGTTTTTTAGACATGGACACAACATTGAGTGTATGGGAGATACCCAGCACTTATACCCCCCCGAAAGAGAGGAGGGATCCAAAACAATATCTAAAAAGAGACAACATCAGAGAGGGAAACGAGGAAAAAGAAGGAAAAGGGAAAGACTGAACAAAAAAGAGGAGATTGACACAAGGAGTATTTTCAATTTAAGCAAAGTAGAACTAACTGTACCACAACAAAAATTGATTTCAAAGGGACTGTCTTTTGCACCGTCAATGGGGCCCAATAATTTTGGCCTATTTTTGGATGCAAATCGCTATCTTAGAAAATTGACAGTGAAAAGATTCTTCCAAAGTAAAAACACAGAATCTAGATTACATGTGGAGAAAGCCAATATCAACTTTGAGGAGAGTAAATTTAAACATACTTCATTAAAACAGAAGTCCTCATTTTATCCGACCTATTATAAAGGGAAACATCTTGAAGTATTCTATGATTTAATTGTTAAGGATTTTGAGACACTTTCTAAGAATACAAAATCGTCGACCAGAAATAACTTAACAATAGAGGAAAGAAAAGCCTTGGAAGAGATAACCAAAAATGAAAACATAGTAATCAAACAGGCTGATAAAGGTGGTGGAACAGTTATAATGGATAAAGAGGAATATTTGAAGGAAGTACACCGCCTTTTAGGTGATGAAAATACTTACAGTACCTTAAAGAAAAATCCAAGTATAGAATTTTATAAAGATCTGATTGTGCTGTTAGAAGGAGGCAGAGATAAAGGTATCCTAACAGAATCTGAATATACATTTCTAAACAATAAGTCACCTCAAATTCCGATCTTTTATATTTTGCCAAAAATCCACAAATGTCTCCAAAATCCGCCTGGGAGGCCGATTATATCAGGCATTAATTCATTGACGTCAAACTTATCAGCTTATATTGATAATTTCCTCCAGGGCTACGTTAAAGATATGCCATCGTATTTAAAAGATACAACAGACATTATAAATACCTTAAACAAACTTGTATGGAAGGAAGACTATTTATTAGCTACCATTGATGTTGCCTCATTATATACATCTATTATACACCAACTAGGCCTACAAGCGGTGGAGCATTTTCTTAGGAAGGATCCAGATTTACATGAATTGCAGATACAGTTTCTTTTGGACAGTATTTTGTTCATCTTGCAAAAGAATTATTTTGTATTTGACAATATATTTTATGTTCAGAAATGTGGCACCGCCATGGGAACGAAGTTTGCCCCCAGCTACGCGAACCTCTTCATGGGGTTCTGGGAGGACCGCACCATCTGGCCCGGAGGCGAGCTGGGGGGTAACTTGGTCCTATGGCGGCGCTACATTGATGACATTATCCTTATTTGGCAGGGAAAGAAATCAGACTTGGAGCAATTTATTTTGGATTTGAATAAAAATGATTGTAATTTAAAATTCACATATACTATAAGCGAGACTTCAGTCGAATATCTAGATTTAAATATTTATATAGAGGAAGGCATTCTAAAAACCAAGACACATTTTAAAAACGTTGACTGCAACAATTTCATCTTGAGATCAAGTTGTCATCACCATCAGTGGATGGACGGGGTCCCCTATAGCCAGTATAGGAGGTTCTGCAGAAATTGTACCGAAGATAATGTGTTCAATGATCAATGCAAAGTTTTGGAAAAAAGATTTATAGAGAAAAACTATAGCCAAGATACTTTAGATAATGCATTTATGAAGGCAAAAAACTTAGATAGAAATGAAACCCTAACATCTAACAAAAAAACAAATTTTATATCCCCCACTTCAATTAACCCATACGATACTGCGTTTATGACTACTTTTAACAAAGATGCTAAGACTATAGAAAAGATCGTACGTAAACACTGGCATGTTTTAAAATCAGACAATATTTTAAGGGAAATCTTACCGGACAATCCAAAAATAATCTTTAAAAGGGCACAAAATATAAAAAATTTAATTGCACCTAGCGCCTTAAGAAACACAAGAGAGTTGACTCAAGGGTGGCTTAAAGATTTGACGGGTTTTTATGGCTGCTCTTCTTGCAAGGCCTGCCAACATAAACTAAAAGACAAAACTAGTTTTAAAAGCCAAAGGAATAACGAGTCTTTTAGAATCAAGCAATATATGAATTGTACTACTAATTTTGTAATTTATATGCTCCAGTGCCCGTGTGGGCTTCAATATGTGGGGAAGACATCAAGGCCCATCCGCATTCGCATTCTGGAACATCTTAGTAATATTAGAAGAGGGATTTTAACTCACAGCGTTTCAAAGCACTACGCTAAACACCATCAGTCAAATCCGGATAGTCTGAAATTTATGGCTATCGAGAATGTGAAACAACACTGGAGAGGCCGCTCACGAGAGGTAGACTTAAGTAAAAGGGAAATGTACTGGATTCATAAGCTAGATACACTAATACCACATGGCTTGAATTCAGACTTTGAAGTGCTACCCTTTTTACATGATTGAAATTGAAAAATTCTGGGCCTCCTAATTACAAACAATTCCTTTTATTGTTGCTTACATAAGATTTATTTTATATAAAAAATACTTTTTTAAAACTTTTAATGATTTTTAAATTTTATAAACTCAAAAATAAGATTGGCATTATTTAATTCGATAGATATTCCCTAAATTTTATTCAATCAATATTTTTTAATATATAAATCTTATTGCACCCTTTTTAACATTAATTAGAATCTCGCCGTCAGTGCATATTTCAATGTATTTTAACAACGTTTTAATTATTTACTCCAGTCTGTAATGTATTGACCCTTCACCCTTAAGTCTACCTCTAATTAAAAGACAACATAGTGTAATATATATTTATCCAACAATTCCCTATACAATACCTAATGCAGATATTATTGTTATACTAACATTTGATGCTTATCTCTCTTCTCTCCTAACCTAGGCATTTTTCATGACCTATTGTGCACAATAATTAGTGTTAGATAATAGGATGATAGTATCTGTTCTCTTAAATCTCCTCCAATTATAGTTAACTCGGCAGAATGAATCATCATATTTACTGCTTTTTATATAACTAATTCATTAAATTTTCTTAAATATAAACATTTTTTATTTAAATATTCTTATACTTTTATGTAGTTTTAAAATATGTTCAAATAAAGATTGTCTTAAATAAAACGTTATATGTATTTTACCTATTAGTAATGTAATGAGTGTAGGTTTTTTTAACCACATAGTTATGTGCCTATGTAAAGGCAAACTTGTGGGTTAAAATTATGCTTTGAATTATCTGAAAGAGATTAGGACCAATTTACCAATTAGGCTTTAATCATTTAAATACACCAAGCCCACGCAACACTGTATGACGCTCCTGACGAAGCTGTATGACGCAGCGAAACGCGTAGAGCCTGATCCAGAGCTTACTCAGTCAAAGCTGCAGCTGACTGTAAGCGAAGACCAAAAGACCCTAGACGTCTGCACTCCCCAGTGATTCCCCGTTCGGCGCCTCGCAGTCCACTACCAACGGATGCGACCTGATACCATCCGGAAGTGACGTCAGACGCCATTGGCGACGGCAGCACTAGGAACAGAGGAGGACAGGGAGACATCACAGCGGGCGCACACAGCGCAAAAGAAACCTTTATGTGCATGATATCAGTGTACTGAATGTGAGTACATGTCCTACGATTTCACTGCCTATAAAACTTTGTTCTCTGCAAGCTATACTATTGGCCGTTTTTTCTGCTCCTCTTTTACATGCATACCATGGGAAATTGAGCTACACCTTTCCTGGAGTAACCCTCAGAAGGGAAGTTCAAGAGGGGAGAAAAAGTCCTACACAAAGAAAACCTCACAAATCATTTCATCGTCTATAAGTATCAGAAATAAGCTAACTTACCCTTTACTGTGTTGTAAGTAGGTTCTCCCCCAGAGCCAAGATCTATGCACATTTATTTAGTAATGAATCACAATACTGCACATTAATTTGTTTTCTATATATGTTTTTTATTCACATGTGTTTTTCCTGACTGGGTCGCTCACTTTCCACAACCAATCACGACTGTACTTGTGGGAAATCCGAGCATATTTCCCTGGAAGGTTTGAGAAGTACCCTGTCGGGTAACATCATTTTATTCACTGAATTACACTTTATAATTTATTAGACAGCTGTGGCGCCTAGGCAAGTCATTTAGTATATTGACCCGCTGTAAGACCAACAAGCCCTGGTTAATAGCCAGTATCCCCATAACACTCCTCAGGACCACCGGATAAGCCCTTTAGAGAGACACTGCTGCGGCACACTTTATTCTAACAAATCACCGGTTTGTCCCTGGCATGTTCCTGGAATGCCACGCTGTTCACCCGGAGCATGCCGCGGTCCCAGCCAGGGGTTATGCCCAGCTGACGCGCGGTTGATGTGTTAATTGATAATGGTTCAGGATTTACTAGGCTGCAATGCTTCGCGTGTCCGCCAGATGGCATAAATTCATGAATTGTAATGCAGTATATATATATATATATATATATATATATATATATATATATAAATATATATATATATATATATATATATACTGTATAACAACAACCCCTATAACCCCTAACATACAATACTATACACATACAGTACTGTATATGCACATCAATGATACTATAGGCCGGCGGGGGCGAGATGTGTTTGCAGCAGAGAGAGATCCGCTGCTCTCTCTGCGCAAACATCGGCACATTAAAAATTATTTAAAATACATTTTTATTCATAGTGTAGATGTGCAGGGGGTCTCCGGAGCTGAACCGCATTGGCATCCGGAGACCCTCTGCACATCTACAGTATGAATAAAACACATATATAAATAAACACTCGTTCCTTACCTTTGCGGCTATGTGCTATGGTAACGAGCAGCATGACTGTATTTTTAATAATATTGTACAGTGAGCAGGGGGTTCCCTGAGCCAGAAATCAAAACTCAGGGGACCCCCTGCTCCTGTACAATATTATTAAAAATACAGAAATGCTGCTTCATTGCCATAGCTGATAGCCGCTAAGGCAATGAAGGGGTTAAACCACCGTGCCTGCTTTATTGTGGGTAGCGGGGGTGGGTGAAGGGGGTATTTGGCCCTTGGTGTGAGTTTAGGACTTGCGGGGGGGTTGCGGGTGCACTTAACCCCTTCACGACCGTAGCAGTTAATACCGCTACGGTCGTGAAGGGGTTAAGTGCACCCGCTACCCCCCCGCAAGCCCTAAACAGCCACCATTGGGGCTAAAACCCCCTTCACCCACCCCCGCTACCCACAATAAAAAAAATTCACACACAACAGCAGCACAATTAATAAATAAATCTAAATAAATAAATAAATACATGAATAGAAATAAATACATTTAAAATACATTTTTATTCATAGGGTAGATGTGCAGAGGGTCTCCGGAGCTGAACCGCTGTGGTTTTAGGTCCGGGGACCCCCTGCTCCCCGAGATACAGGCCCCTTTAGGGGGTGCCGGTATCCCTCTGCTTGGTTTACATGCCGCGGTCATGTGATCGGGACCTTTAAATGCAGAGGGATACCGGCACCTCATAAAGGGGCCAGTATCTCAGGGAGCAGGGGGTCCCCGGACCGGAAACCAACGCGGTTCAGCTCCGGAGACCCCCTGCACATCTACACTATGAATAAAAATGTATTTTAAATGTATTTATTTATATTCATGTATTTATTTATTTATTTAGATTTATTTTTATTTTTTTTGGGCGGCTGCTGTGTGTGAATTTTTTTATTGTGGGTAGCGGGGTGGGTTCAGGGGGTATTAGCCCCAATGATGGTTGTTTAGGGCTTGCGTGGTGCTAGCGGGAGGGGTTAACCCCTTCATGACCGTAGCGGTATTAACTGCTACGGCCGTGAAGGGGTTAAGTGCACCCGCAACCCCCCCGCAAGTCCTAAACTCACACCAAGGGCCAAATACCCCCTTCACCCACCCCTGCTACCCACAATAAAGCGGGCACGGTGGGTTAACCCCTTCATTGCCTTAGCGGCTATCAGCTATGGTAATGAAGCAGCATTTCTGTATTTTTAATAATATTGTTGCAGAAGCAGGGGGTCCCCTGAGTTTTGATTTGTGGCTCAGGGAACCCCCTGCTCACTGTACAATATTATTAAAAATACAGTCATGCTGCTTCGTTACCATAGCACATAGCCGCAAAGGTAAGGAATGAGTGTTTATTTATATATGTGTTTTATTCATACTGTAGATGTGCAGAGGGTCTCCGGAGCTGAACCGCTGTGGTTTTAGGTCCGGGGACCCTCTGCTTCCCGAGATACAGGCCCCTTTAGGGGTGCCGGTATCCCTCTGCTTTGTTTACATGCCGCGGTCACGTGATCGGGACTCTTAAATGCAGAGGGATACCGGCACCTCATAAAGGGGCCAGTATCTCGGGAAGTAGGGGGTCCTCGGACCTGAAACCAATGCGGTTCAGCTCCGGAGACCCCCTGCACATCTACACTATGAATAAAAATGTATTTTAAATAATTTTTAATGTGCCTATGTTTGCGCAGAGAGAGCAGTGGATCTCTCTTTGCTGCAAATACATCTCACCAGGGGACGGCCTATAGTATCATTGATGTGCATATACAGTACTGTATGTGTATGTTAGGGTTTATAGGGGTTGTTGTTATACAGTATATACTGTATATATACAGTATATACTGCATTACAATTCATGAATTTCTCGGCTTCAAAGACAACAGCTCGCAAATGCCCCGATGCGTTTTTACACGGCATTGCAGTATTGCAGCCAGCGGGAATAAAATGCTTAAATCACAGACGCGAAAATAACGCAATACACTCTGGGAGAAAACGACACAAAACTGCACATCACCGGGATATTCCGAAATTCGCAGAGCTAGCCAAGTTAGAATAAAGTTGGTCGCCACTGTATGTTTTAAGAGATTGATATTATAGTATATATAAAGTCCAGTACATGAAAGATCAAATCGCTGCATTCACAAACAGTCCAGTCGTGAAAGCAATAGATCAGGAGAATGAAAAAAGTGGAGCATTGATGAATAAAAAAGAAGATGGAAATGTATCCAAAATGTAAAAGTAATTTATTTAACACATCAAGTGTGGCAACGTAGGAGACACAACTGTAACGCACTTCGTGCCTGCAACTGTCACTTTGTCAAAGAGAATATTACAATGATAAAATCAGCTGTTATAAAGAGCACCCATCCTGAAAGTTCTACCCTAGGTCATGCAAAAATACTGCACACCTACTGAAACTGGGTAGGGAATAATGAATAAAGAATGAAAACACCTGTAATCAACTTCAGGAGAGGGTAGATCTAAAACTGACACCATGTTACAAAATACAAACACAATATGGATAAAAAATATAAATACATACTGTATATGATACAATATACATAGCTTAACTAAAAAGAACAGATGGAATACCAGCCCTACTAACACTATAAGGGAGAGTGAACGGCGCACTAGGGGAATAAAACAAATATATACAAAAACAACTGAATAACACAGGGTCCAGATGAGTTGGTGATTCTGAAAAAGTCCCTAATAATATGCACTCAATACCACTCCGTAGAGGAAATAAATTATATCTACACTAATTGGTAAGTATATACATGAATAAAGGTAACCTTTATGGAATGGTAATTTTCTGAATCATTCGCCCATCTGATCCATGTGTTATTGAGGCGCACCTTAACTATACTAATTTAAAAACATCTCCATTACATTGTATACAATGATGCCAGTAATGACAAAATGTTTAAATAAATAGGGACTTTACTAAAATAACAGACTCACAAGAAGACCCAACTAAGAGAACTAGAATTTGATTAATTGTTAGTTAACTTGTAAGACTAAAAGGATTCTTTTAGCCTGGTCACTTCTGTACTACTTGAGTGGTCGCTTCCTCCTTCTGCGTGGAATGCCTCCTGAGTGTCCTCGTCATCAGGATATACCCTCCATCCTTCTCTGGAGTCTCTTGATGCTGATAACGAGGATGCCAGGCAGTACTTCCCACTATAGGAGGAAGCGTCTCCAAATATAACGCATCCCAAATATAGTGCAGGGCAATAATAAATCATCATTACATAGTTACATAGTTACATAGTAGATAAGGTTGAAAAAAGACGTACGTCCATCAAGTTCCACCTATGCTAAATTTAGACAACAGATACTTTATCCTATATCTATACTTATTGATCCAGAGGAAGGCAAACAATAAACCCCATTAAGGGGAAAAATAAATTCCTTCCTGACTCCAAGAATTGGCAATCGGATTAATCCCTGGATTAACATCCTTCCCATGTTTACTTATTTGGTATATCCCTGTATACCTTTCCTTTCTAAAAATATGTTCAACCTTGTTTTGAACAAATCTATTGTATCTGCCATCACACTCTACATGGGTAATGAATTCCACATCATGTAATTGAGGGGATGGTATTGCAGCTTATTATTGGACATTCATTTAAATCTCCATGATGGAATACAAGTAACTAAACTACTATCTTGGGAGCCGGGGTGGGTGTCCCAGGAGCTAAGAAAAGCACGGTTGAAGTCCAAAGGACTGCACGGGTCAAATTCTAAAAACAAAATCAATAGCTTCATTGGGCAGGAAATATGGCTATTTTTTAAAAGCCTACAGTAAGTTTGTCACTTATCAAGAGGATTCGAGTGCACTGTTTTTCTGGATTTGTGTTTATTGCAGATAAGGCTAATTTTCAGAGGGATGTTAATGACATGTAATTGAGCCTTTTCCTCCAAGTACTTAATGACTGTATTGAGGTTTAAATTAAAGGCTCATTACTGAACAATTCAACTAATTGTTAACATAAAAAAAATCAATATTGAAAACTACAGTATAGCCAATTGAAAAGAAAATTCTGTCGAATTCTGTCAGTATTACTAAAATTATTGTTTAATGGTAACAAATAAAAAAATGCATTCTTTTTCTCCCCGTAATGCCTGCATAAAAGTGAATGATCATTTTGTATCTAATTATGTGGCACTTTCATTTATTATATTAATTGGTAACATAACACTTCATCATTAATCCAAACTGTTTCATTCAGATGACAGTGCTAAATATTGTAAGAGCAGCTAGTGGATCACCAAAAATGTCACAACCTAGTAATATTTCTCAATTCTAATGTGTCCAGTGACAGAAGCAGAAATGTAAAATACTGTGTGTTCCTCACTATGAAGCTAAATAAACTGGATTGTAAACTTTTTTGAACAGGGATTTTTGTACCTCTTGGGCCAGTTTCTGCTAATTAAATATTTTGTATGTCATCTTACCTTTTTACCATTCCTACAAATTTACTGTTCTGTGGAATATATTTGTAATGCTAGTGCATTATACTAGTAAATGAATAATAATAGTAATATTCCATGGCAACTTCTGACCAAGAATGTGTATCATAAAAGAAAGATATAAAAGGAAAGAGAATAGTTGGTAGAATGTATATATTTTACACAAATTATGACATTTGTTAACATTTTTGTGAATGTTGGCAATAAAAATGAATATATCCTGCAAAAAAATCTCCTCTATTTTTATTTCTCTCTTACTTTCTCTCTGTGTCTGTCTGTTTGTCTGTCAACACCAAGAGCATTTTTGCAAATTTTGCCAATGAATTTGCAAGCAACAAAAGTGCAATAGTTCCCATATGTAGAACAATGTGCATGTACATTTGTTCTCCTTAACTTATGCTCAATTTATATATCTGTTTCCTAGTTTTACCCAATAGTCCATTCTACTTGTATTCTTTTCATGGTCTCACTCCTTAGTCGTTACTGATTAGACAGCATGCTAGCAATAACTATAGGTGTTAATCCTCTGATTTTCCTATCATTCTCACTCTTGTACCCTCTTCATCATGATTTTTTTTGTGTTCTTGACTAGCTACTGCTGCTCTTTAATGTGCAGTGCTCTGTATGATATTTATTCTTAACCAGGCATGAGTTACTGCTACAACATCCTGACTTCTCTGTACTGTCACTGTCTGCTGAGTTTCCTGACTAGACCTATTGCTATTCTCTATATACCACCCATGGTATTCAATTACGGTTCTGGCACATACTGTATGTTTGATGCCTTGATGTGCATTTCAAAGTAGCAGAAGGAAAAACAAATATCCTTCTATGCAGGCCATCCAAATTCTCTGCATGCACCGAGATGTAAGCTTTGCAAAGAACAGTAGTTAAATATACTTATATTTTAAAGTAAAAATAATGCATTGCAATGTCTGCCATCTATACCTCTAAAATAAAAAGACAATTATAATGTATGGATACAATTTAATTATTTAGTTCACTGACCATTAGATTAGAATCCAAGAAAAGCCCCTACAAAGTATTTTTTTGACAAAGTAAAAAGTTAGAATTATTGATTTTCAAAAAGCTAATATGACGACACTTATGTCCACGTATTTATGAGAGCTATTATGTAGGTAATAAAAGGTCCAGGAGTGTCATGATAATAATTGAGCAAGTAAATTAGAAAGATTATTTTTTATTAAAGAAAGATCAGTATGTAACAGGTCGGAATATAGGCTTTGGTCCTTAAATTTCACTGCTGCTTTTTTAAGGAACATTACCAGCTAGTTATATTTTTACAGGTAGTAACTCAACACAAAGTAGATGGTTCAGCTAAAAGTCACTTCCAAGAGGCATCACATGAACCCTTTTCATCATTTCGGTTTACTTGTTTTGTTGACCTACTGCATTATGTGATTACAAGCAAATCAAAATCTGTTTCAGAAGTAATTTGCATGATATTCAGTCCATTTTTTTCCTTTACAAGTTTTGTATTGCTAGTTTTTAAGTAGCTTTCAATACATTGTATATTTCGGTCTTCTTACAAGTACAGTACAGTATGTAAAAAATATTTCAAACCATTCTTATTTTTTGAAAGAGATAGTTTATTACAGTACATGTTTTAAAAGTGACAAAACATAATTGTATTAGCTATTATATTGTTGTTTAATAATTCAATATTATTATTACAGTTTATATGTTGTTCACTTATATCCATAATTCTGTGTAGAAAGGCTGAAGGCGAAATCATTTTACACAGCAATGCTTTGCTGACCTGTCCAACATTGAAATCTATTATATATAAATACCTTAAGTCTTTCAGTAAGATCAAATACTTAGATGCTTTGTTTATATTATATAATTAAATATGATATAACACAGAATCCAAGCATCTAATCTTACTGAACTAGTATTTGTACAGTAAGTATAGATGAATAAAGACATATTTCCAATGATGCTATACATTCATACAGTATGTAAAAGGTAAATGTGTACTAGGCCGAACCTTTACTATATATACTATATATATATATATATATATATATATATATATATATATATATATATATATATATATATACACACAATATATATCAAATGTAAATATTACTGTGTGCTCATTTGCATGTCTTAGACAGGTCTGCAACCCCGCCTTTCACCATTATCACCCAGCACACAGCACTTCCACTGCAGCAAGGGATTCTGGGAAATGACATGCAAATGGGAACACAGTGCCACCTTTTGCTTCAAAACCATAAACATGGTTCCCCTATAGGCTTAAGCTTAAGCTTGCTGTATGGTCACAGCTTTGAGCACAGCCAGGGTTAAGATGCATAGCCAGTAAACCCACCCACAGACAGCTGTTTCGACCTTAATGGGTTTCCTCAGTGTGGGGTTGGTTGTACTGGCTATGCAAAAATGAAGCAAGGAATAGGTTTTACCCTACTTAGTTAAGTTATTGAAGCAAAAGGTGGCACTGTGTGCTCATTTGCATGTCATTTAACAGAATCCCTTGCTGCAGTGGAATTGCTGTGTGCTGGGTGATAATGGTGAAAGGCGGGGTTGCAGACCTGTCTAAGACATGCAAATGAGCATACAGTAATATTTCATTTGCTATATGCTTTGCTGCGGAGGGTTTTTGTCACATCTATCTATCTGTCTGTCTGTCTGTCTATCTATATACACACACACACACACACACACACACACACACACACACACACACACACACACACACACACACACGGAGTCTGCTTGCATGAGCCATACTACAATATTTACAACATTTGTGTTAACTATGGTATATGAAACTTCTTATCTGTCTGTTTTATTGGGCATCCTAAATGGAGTGTAAAATTGGTAACCCAAACATGTTGACATTTATAAGTAATACCTTCTTTATGCCACAACATGTAAGAGCTCTAAATAGAGCCTAGAGGGTTTTGCTCTCATCCATTTATAACATGCACTACTGCTTAACCTCTATATGACAAATAAGACAGCTATAATTTATGGATACAATTTCACCTGCCTGGTAAGTTCAGCATCACAGGCATTTTTTGCTTTTATCAAAAAAGAAAAAGATTTATTCAGATTCCAAGCATCAAAGGATCTTGTTTAAATATGATTATTTTAAGTTTTCTTAATATAATGATACTTTCTCACTCGCAAAAAAGCAGCAATTCCCTATTCATTTACGTTTGCAAAAAATAAGCACTTTATTGAAAAGATCTGTAACAAAAAAAACTGCTATGGGTCTTGCAGCGAAAAAAATAATTCTTGCAATATTTCAATATTAATTGCTTTAACTATTACAAATAGCATCTCTAATTGGCTTTTGAAGACTTTTTGAACTATGGTAATTAAGTCCATAAGGTACTCTTAAAATTGTTGGCTCTGACCTGCTGTCGTCTCCTTGTCTGCATGCACACTAGCTAATTCATCCAGAATAGGCCCTTTCTGTATAGAATATCTCTTAATGGGATGCATTTTAAGTTACAAATCCATTTCCTTTTTTGCCTCTTTGTGTTTGGCTTGAAGATTTTTTTTCTTCAAAATATGTTTTTCTGTGGTGGTTGAGAGGAAGTTGTAGAGTGGAAAGTCTATGTGGGCCATTGCAGAAGGTTACAGGTCTGTAATTGAATCAATCCCACTCTGGCGTCTGGTTTTAATTTCACATTTTCATTATCCCTTTCCTGTTGGTAAGGGATAAAGATGGACAAATGTATTTGGACATAGACATATACAAAGGCTATTGTGAAACTCACCCTACAGTACTGTGTAGTGTAATTAGCAAAATAAAAAACACAAGACAGTTTTTTGATATTGATAAAAGCATAATGGGGCATTGCATATTATCTCAAATTAACGTTATATTGACTACACAAATTAGAATGTTAAATGTTAGATGCTTTTACTAAATAGGCTATTTAATTGTATAACAAACGTATTTATGGGTTGTGATGTGTTTCTATGAATTATATTATTTGTGACAGTTGCAAAAAGTAGAACTATATGACATTCTGTATTTTCTTACATTCTATAAAAAAAAGTAATTTAGATTAACGTACATTAAGTATATGTAGATAATAATTTTTTTATTTTCATTTCTTTGAGTCAAGATGCAGCTATAGAGTACAAATAAATAGTTATAGAAGCAAAAAAACTTGATATTTTCTTTGTGTTATCTCCTGCAAAATACTGGAGGCATTTACAATTTTCAAACACAATATTTACAGTCATCATCTAACTACACAAGACTGATAGGTTTTTATTTACATGGCATGCATGAGGTAATTCATTTTTTATAGATGCTATATTAAAGCTGCAGTCCCACCTAACAACACCTTTTTATTATTACAGCATGGGAACAGGAGTGTCCTCCAGATCAAAAATTAATTATTTCTAACTCTCATGGCTCCTTGCTTCCCAAGATACCTGTTACTAGTCAAGTTACAAGTGTTATGTCCTAGTTTAAAATGGATTTAAATGGCTGTCTAATAGAAAGCAACAAACAATAACATTGCAGTTTCCTATTGCCCTGCAGGATCTAGTTTAATTTCCCTAGAAGAAACACAAACACCAGTAACTATCTTGAGAACTGTGGTGTTCCTGGAGCTCAAAATGCATGTACTGTAAAAAGAAAAAGAAAAAAAAACTTCAAAACTAAGAGAACAATCGGTCAGACAGGCCTGCTGCTTCAATTGTGCTGGGCTTTCTGTAGCAGCAATCTCCCAAATCACAATGTCATTATTTCTGGCAATAAAGTGGGTGAAAGTCATACAGATGCAGCGGCCATATTTTAACAAATCACGGTGCCGTTTTTGTGTGCGCTTCTGTTCTCCATGCGTCATGAACGCGGCCAAACGCCCCAGGCACACATGTTTATCGCGGCTGCTTTGTTTGAATTTCATGGATTGTATGCAATTAAATGCAATGCATGAATGAATTGCAATGTGTACAGTAAAGTGCAATTTCAGGTGTTTTAAAACCAGAACACTAAAATGCAATTTTATGCACTCGCCTGCACTCGCGTCTTGAGGCGGTACGGTTGGAAGAAATCCTGCGTCATGACATGGGTCTTCCGAGGTATACACCGCATGATTTGTTAAAATAATGACCGCTGCACCTGTAACTCAAAAGAGTGACAGAGAGGTAATAATAATAACTTAATTTCATATCGCGCTTTTCTCCCAATGGGACTCAAAGCAGAGACATATGCCAAGATGAGGTTACAATGTATGTTTTTGGTGCCTGAGACACAGGGAGATAAAGTGACCTTCCCTAGGTCAAAAGGAGCTGTCACCGGGAATTGAATCAGGATCCCCTGATTCAAACACAGGGGCCTTTGCTAGTAGCCTTCATAACCCACTTATCAAGGCTTTTTAGCTGTTATTGGCCAAAAATGCCTACAGCGATTCAGAAAGCCTCGATAAGTGGGCTGAATTACTGGCTGTGCACAGCATTAGTCAACTTTGGGTGCAAGTTATAGATCATGTCCCCAAACCTAGACATAGGGCAATAGAATGTTTATCCTTAGAAAACGTGAGGCCTTGTGGATACACAAATTGGGGACTATGCATCCCCAGAGACTTAACAGAGACTGCGATCTGACGGGACTCTGACAATTAGACTCTTTCGGTTACTATGGAATTTTTGTGCAGGTTATTGGTCTGCTTCATCAGGGGTGGTCAGCGATGACCTCAGTGATTCACCTCTATGTCAGTCATCACAATCTCTGCTTTCTTTTGAGTCTATGTTCATGTGAGATGTTCCGGATCAGTGTACACGTAGGGCTCATAGAGTCTAACCCTGGGCTTTCCCATTTATCTTATTTCCGTGTGTTCTAGAATACCCACACGTGGTACATCTAATATATTACTGAACACCATTATAACGCGCTGCTCGGGGGCCAAAGAATGAGACCGTGTTATAACGAGATCGCTGAGATAACTCTCCCAGCTCTCCCTGAATCTGGTGTCACAGCAGCACACCTACTCAGGACTTATATCACTCATAACACACACACACACACACACATTAAGCAAATACAGCAGGAGCCTCCAACTGGCGAACTTAGCTTCCCAAGCAACTAGCAAAATAAATGTGCAGTTTCTTTCACACGCACAGATGTGCAGCATTTAATACATAATCTTTTTTGTACATACTATTGTATGAAGCAGTCAACTTTCTATCCTTGATACACTGACAGTACAGCAAACAGCATTTAGTACAACACACAGACAACAATACCCATTGCATCAGTGAACAATATCCTCAAGTTCCTCCTCCTCCAGCCACTGTCAGAAGTCTATATCATCATATAACTGGTTCAAAAGAGGCTGTTGTCACTCAGGAGCAGCAGGAAAAACATGTTACCTTGGCCAGTGTCCCACTACAAAGCATAAAGTAATAGAGAGTTTAAACACTACAGTATATTATGTAGCAGGTTAGTCCTCCTCACCTCTGTGGGGAGCTGATGCAGCTCTTCGGACTCCTATGCGGAGGTGCGGTGGCCATGTTGGGGTTGGAAAAGGACTAGAGAGAGGATATGCCCTGCAGGAACAGGATATACTCTAGATACTTCAAGGGCAAGGTCAGAGCTGCCCGAGACCGCAAAGGGGAAGGTTGTGTCCAGGGAGCCAGTCAGGCTGCCTTGGACTAGGCCAGAGAAACTCTGTCGGCCCGAGTTAGTCCCTGAGCCACTCTAGCAGACTATTGTAGGGACAGCCAATAAATCAGGGACTTGCCTGTTAACGATCGCCAGCAGAGCGGTGGAGAAGGACGAATTGCAGGGGAGGATTCCCCAGGCCTGGAGGTCCTACTATGTGGCTGACAGAAGTAAGGAGAGAAGGTATATTGTTTGGGAGGCATCATGGGATCACATGTGCGGCTCCTCTCCTAAGAAGGATTCCCTGGTTATATCAGAATAAACAGGAAGGTAACCACGTGCACCACAAAGGAAGGGTAGCGCTGCCCTCACACATACATTTGGGATTGCTTTGGCGGACACCTTGCTTTCTTGGGTCCCAAAGGATAGGGTGCAACCAGGAACAGTAGGGGTATAGTTGCTCCATGGGCTAGGATGAAGGGGTGTGTTGTTCTCACTGCTTATGATATTCTGTTGCTGTATTATGCATGTGTACATGGTGGGACCCTGCTGGTAAAGAGTTATTGTTTATTATTAATGTGTGTAGTTATTTACTGTATACCTACATATCGTCAAAGCCTGGATCCCCACGGGTGAAGGCGCAGCACCTAGCAACCCCAAGCTCCCTATGAGTAGAGGCTCAGGCCTTCTGTAAGCCTGCAGGTTAGCAGCATAACACCCATTGTATTCAAATCTCCCTTAAAGGAGGGGGGGGGAGGGTTTTACATTATATATATTTACATAATTTGTAGAAAAACACAACATGCAATTATTAGAGTAGGCACTGTATTCACATTTACTCTGATAGGGAAAAATACAATCCAGATGAGCTTCATCCTGTCCCATTACTCCTGTGGGAACTGCCTGAAATTGCCTGAGCAGGAATGTGGAAATGCTCTGTTTTGTCCCAGTAGGTTGTAAGGGGTGTCCTGTGCCTGACATCTTAGAAAATATTATACATTTTTAGTAGGGTGGCATTAAACTTGTTGTATTGTATTGAATACATATGGATACATATGGATACATATGGATGTATTGAATGACCTGGGTGTCTGGTTGTCCCAACGTGTCTCTATGAAAAAATTATGTCATGTGTAAAACACCTGAACTATTTCCCACTACTGAAATCAGTTAAAGTATAGAAACACCTGTTAAAGTCTTTTTCTATTCAAAAAGCTCATCATGGGACATCTTTATGGACAAAGATATTCACTGTGCCATCTCTAGACACATACTGAATTGCAATTAAATAAATACATCCCACAAATGATGGCTGGCTGCTCACAGCCAGACTGCTGCCATACCGTGGTAAGCAGGTGTTCCCGCAGGTGAAATCTCACACCTTGTCACGGTAGCAAAGACAGTAAATTTGGCTTCATATATATTCAACCTATATATCTTTTGTACAAAAGTATTTTTGTGCTCAAGACTATGTAGCAATGCCTGGTTTGACTACCAGTCTGTCCTCCCTGGCATGCAAGCCCTGGTACGAGCATGCAGTGACAGTACCAATCATGGGTTTTCCCCACACAGGCAGTTCCCCTTGCGTGACGGGAAAGAGGTGGGGCTAGGTCTGTGTTCTGTCCAATCCTGGGTTCAGACCTAGTGCCTTCCCTCTACTGTACCTAAGGAAATTGTAACCCCAAATTCATTAGTGTCTCTACCGTTGAGAGAGACAAGGTATCACGCAGGAGCGCTGTGCACTTGCAGGCCCTGGTCCTCTTCCCTAAGGGGGAGAGTGAGTCATTACCTTTTCCCCTGGTCCTGCTAGAGGGCTGGGGAAGAGCAGGGACTGCTGCGGGGCCCTTGGCCCGTAGTGAAGGTCCAGGGACCATCCTAAGTTTGGAGACCAGATCAGTTACTGTATGGGGCAGGGACTGCCTTGATAATGTGTGTGCAGAAGAATAAAATCGATTCCAGTTATCTATACCGCTCACCTGGTGTGTAATCTTTCTGGGGAGAGAGGAAACCGTTTCTACTGTGGGAGATTACCTCCATACATCTGGAGCCTACAGCAGATTGAGGCGCTGTGTACCATGGAGAAAATGTTGGTTATATACACCGGAAGCCTGTCCTGCAGTCCCCACAACCATCGGCGGACAGCTCAGCATTCTGTGAGCCAACAGGTAGCATGCACCATACACCTGGTAACAGGGGAATCTCCCAGAGGGTGGGGGAAACACTGTTACAACTACAATATTCAATTTTTTTTACTTTTAGGATAAAGGTAACTTTTATGTCACACTATTACTGTACATTCGTATCATTTTGAAATACATCAAAGGACTCATTATATTTTAATAAACTGTGAATGTCAACTACAGTAATAATTGCCCACTCCAACTCTGCAATGCCAATGTCATTTGATTCTATGGCTTTGTCCTCACCGAGATAGGGATGAATAGTTCCTAATTAGCTTGATGTGGATTTGATATATGTACATTACTTCCATCCTCTTGGAAAAGACACATTGCCAAAATTAGACATAATGTCAAAATGATATGTGTGTGATCACTAGAATTATAGGTCCTTGATTGACAAATTAAGTATATTTGTTGTCAACTGTACAGTGAGAAAAAAAAATGTGTTTAGAAGTCTAAAACAAATATTGAACACATATTTAGTATAAAAATGTGTAATACTCACTATAGGCCTGACAAATATTATTTTCTGATCTTGCAATTGAAAGAATATTTAAAATGTACACCCTACCATTCAATCAGATTAATATTCACTAAATATAGCCTTGTACATTTACAATTACTGTTAACTTTAAACCTGTACAAGTACATGCAAGTTTAACTGATAATTAAAAAAATTTGGACATACTAGTAACATAATTTAGCTGGGCTCAATAACTGGATCAATCTGGGTTAAAGTGGTAATCAGCACTTGACAGTTGTGGATTCTATTTTTACATCTTGCCTTCGAGCAGAGAAATAATTTCTGCTCCAACAGCATATTTTTATAAATAATAGGTGGTAGTGAATACATTTCCATTAAATACCCCGAAGAGAATAATTATATTTTCCATTTGTCCCCTCCAAATCATGTTTTAACATACAATCAGCATATACAGTAATTCTGTTCTCTTTTAGACTTTGTCCTATTCGATAATAAATAATAATAATAATAAAAAAAAAAACCACTTGCAACAACGTCATACAGTTTTAAGTGAGGCAAGCAAATTAAGTTTAACATACAAATGCTGCCGTAAAATGTAGATTGAACCATGATGATAGTGCCCTGAAGGTGATTGTCAGCAAATGAGTTGAATAAAATTTGAAAAAGTAATGTAGCACATGTAAATCTTTACCATAACACTATTCTTTGATGTAAGACTTTCCTCTTAGCATACATTATTTTTTATGAATATATTCTGTGTGAACATAGTAGAATCAGATCATGTTTTTAACTTAATAAAGTACAGTACAATTGACGACTTTAGTAATCTTTGCATAGAGGTAGTATTTCTGGGATGTTTGCCTTTATCTTTACTTTTATAATAATTATTTATCAGATAACAGTGTCTCTAAGCTAAAATACATTTTTTGTATGTGTCGTGTTTGGTATAGCATAGTAATTCACCTTTAGCTTATACTGTAGCAGCATGCAAGTTCTCTTTCAGTACAATATATGATATTATTTCATTTTTACATTTTTATGGGATGCTTTAATTAATTAATTAGCATTAATATACAGAGTGTCCCAAAATGATTAATCCAAACGTAAATATTTTATATAATATTTTGGATTAATCATTTTGGAACCCCCCTGTATATTGCAACACAAGGATTGATATCAGCACCGAACATAAAAATAAACAGAAAGAAAGGATTCATTCTTTATTGTTTCTAGCAAGGAATGAAAAATATAAGTAGAATATATTTAGTTTAATCTTTAAAAACCTTTTTAAAGTTATCTGTAAACATCAGGGATTCCCCTCAATTACTTTGTCATTTTAAACCATATTCCAAATGTAACCCTCATCAAAAATACACCCCCACCCCATGTAAGTAGTTTACAATTAATTCTATCTATTTTTTTTAGCAATTATTCCAAAAAAGTTCAAACAAGATTATTAAAAGGCAATCACTGTAATACTGAAGTAAATTGTCACAAACACAGAAGTCCATATTTATGAAGCAGTGCTAAGCAATAATACACATCCCAGTGCTGCACGACAACTTGTGACCCAACCAAGTGGAAAGGGACTTGGGGCAGTGTAATAGAGTAATAGAGACAATAGGGCCTATTCATTAAACTTTGATAAGTGGATTAATGCACAATAAATGCCCTTGTAGTGCGATATTGCATGTGTACCTATTCACAAAGCTTCGGTCACAGGGCAATATCACACTAAAATGGCTTTTTGCAGAGCTATAACACTCTGGCTATAACAAGTAGTGCGGTAGCTGAAAAAATACCCAAACTCGCATTTTTTTGCCAGCAATTGCTATTCACAAAACTCCAATATGCATATCGTACTATAAAAACGTTGTAAAATGTTTTTTTACTGCACAGGATTGATACCAGGGGTCTCTGGGGATCCCCTCTGGTCTCCGGGGATCCCTGCGGGTCCCAGGGGAAGTCCGGAGCAGAATCGCATACACTATTTATTTCAGCTCCGGAGACCCCCGGATTCAATCCTACAGTAAAAATAAAATTGCAGCCGGTTTCATTACCTTGGCGGCTAACCTCTAAGGTAATGAAGGAATTAAATAGTAGGCACTTCTTTGTTGTTGGTACAGGTAGTGGGTGAAGCTTTTAGTTGCCCCAGGGTGGGTGTTTAGTCCTTGCAGGAGTGTGGCAGTAGAAATTAACCCCTTCATTACCATAGCTGTTGCAACTGCTAAGGTAATGAAGGGATTAACCCCTCACGCTACCCTCCCACAAGGCCTAAACATCATCCTGGGGCAACTACCACCTTCACCCACCCCCTGTACCAACAACACCACACCAGAATGGGTAAAAGTTCTATTAACCAAAGATGGCTAATAGCACTTTTCCCCATTCCAAAAAACCTTACAGTGCAATACAATAAAAATCAATACAACCCTCCTAACCCCAACACATACTGTAATGGGCAAAATTCCTATGATCCAGATATGGATAATAGCGCATTTGCCCATTAAAAATACAACATTACCTTCCAGCATAAAGTAAATTAAAGTTTTATTTACCCCTGCCAGGATGAAGGCCACCCTCATCTTCCTCCCTGTCCTCTGTCCCTGTCCTCTGTGTCCTCTGGGGGCAGCAACATTACAATAAAAAAAAACAACAACTGTCCACTAACCCCTTAATCACCTTAGCGGTTAGTAACCGCTACAGTAATTAAGGGGTTAAACCCCCCTCCTTTTTTGGAGTGCTGTGACATCATCAAAAAGGGACTGAGACATGCTACCTGATTGGCTCCCTCTTACCACCCTTTTTGATGACATCGCAAGGAAAGGCATCACATGGTATATACATCAATCCGATAGGTTAGTGACTATGTGATGGCTGCCATTTTTTTTTTGGCTGAAGTGACATCATCTTAAAGGGAGGGAAACATATACTACCTGATTGGCTGGCTTCTCTCCCTTTTTTATGACATCGCATCCATTAAAAAAAGGAAACCTGTCACATGGTACATCAGGCAATGGTATTGGGGGTGTACCATTTGACACTCAAATGTGACATCACAGGCCTTATATAAGTTGTTTTGTGATTTATATAAGGCTTGTCCCATCTCATTTGATGCCAAGAAGACAACGGGGCAACATCTCCCCCCTTTTGGATTACAAAGATAACAAGACAGAAGAAAAGAAAGAAGAAAGAAGAAAAGAAGGAAGAACTTACTGGAGACATCACTTCAATCAACATATGATCATGTATTTCTTTGCATCGCCTGCTTAAGGAGAATTGCATTGTGGGTCAAGAGATGATGCCCGAGTAGGATTCGGAGGGTGAAAACAGCAAAGGAAAGAAACACGTTGATTGTATGATTTAATTGTGTATTTTTATTAGGTTGCCCATTGACTAGACATAAGTTCAACTTTTATTTACTTTATGCTGGCTGGGTAATGTTTTATTTTTAATAGGAAAATGCGCTATTATCTTTATCTGGATAATAGGAATTTTGCCCACTGTTGTACTGTATGTGTTAGGGGGGTTTGGGGTAGAGGGGGTGGATTGTAGGCTTGTTGTGTCTTAATGTTTATTGGGGTTGGAACAGGAGGGTCTACCTAGGAAAACTAGGAGGGTAGTGGGAGGGGTTAACCCCTTCATGACCATAGCGGTTAGCACTGATATGGTAATGAAGGGGTTAATTCCTACCACAACCTTTCTGGTAGGCCTAACCCCGCCACCATGGGCCAAGTACCCCCATTCACCCACCCCCTCTTCCCCAATAAACCAGATTCTGTGCCTTAACCCATTCATTGCCTTAGCGGCTTGCTGCTAATGTAATGAAGCTATTTTAATGTACATTTTAATAACATAGTATTGTAGCAGGGGGTCTCCTGAGCTGAACCACATTAAGGTCAGCCTCGGGGACTCCCTGATCATTGAGTTACAGGCCCTGGTATGGGATGCCAGTATCTCCCTGTATTGTTTAAATCCCCCGCGTCACGTGATCGGGACATTTAAACACGCAGGAGATACCGGCACCCCATACTGAGGCCTGTAACTCGGGAAGCAGTGGGTCCCAAGGCTGAAATGAATGCGCTCAGGAGACCCCTTGTTACAATACTGTGTTGTTAAAATTTATATTTAAACTGCACAATCGCCTGTTAGTGCTGTGCACGGAGATGCAGCTCCCCCTGTGCAGCTCTTCCAGGCTACAGTTTAAATACGATAAGTCTTTGGGAGAAAAAAAAAAGAATTAGTGCAATGCTGCATTTTTTTTACTGAACTTTAAAAAATGTGTGATTTTCTTCATGAATACTGTTTTGACACACATTTTTTATAGTAAGGTAAGAACACACAAAATCGCTTGGCAATACACTGAATTTATCGCAGTTTAGTGAATAGGCCCCATAGACTCTTACCTGGTGCTAAAATAATTGGTCAGACTGTACCTTAGGAGTAATACTGCCACAAAAGGAAACAGTTTATTGAGGGAAAGGGACAAGCAAGATGTAATGGACTAGAGAGAATTCTGTAGATAGGAACTTGAAAAAGCTGTGGGTTATGGTGGGGGAGCGGGGAGATAGGATAGCTTAGCAAGTAGGGAGGCACCCATAATAAATACAGATTATGAGGCCTATGCAGTAAAGTCCGATAGAAATAATCGGCAGGTTTTGAACTCGCCATGTTTTTGCCAAGATGCTCTCACGGTATGGAGAAAGGCCCGAATACCAGTGAGAGCAACATTTCTAAACACGGCGAGTTGGTGGCGGCGATAGGACCTGCCCTCCAATAAGGGCTCATCCGGTGAGTTGTATCTGCTGCAGAGAGAGATCCGCCACTCTCTGCGAAAATCCCGCCACAAGAAAAAATATTTTTACGTTTAAATTTTATTAATAGTGTAGATGAGCAGGGGGTCTCCGGAGCAGAACCGCGTAGGTTTCAGGTTCAGGGAACCCCTACTTCCCGAGATTCAGGCCCTGTTATGGGGTGTCGGTATCTCCTATGCCTTTAAAAGTCCCGGTCATGTGGCGGGATACTGGCACCCCATAACGAGGCCTGTATATCGGGAAGCAGGGTGTCCCCGGACCTGAAACCAAACCGGTTCTAATATGTAAAAACATTTAGTAAGCACCAATACACAACCCACCCCCTGTACCCCTCCCCTCCACCCCTCCACCCCCCCCCCCCCATGACTATAGTCAGAAAATGGCAATATGATATGATAGACATTACTGAAACATAGTGGGATAAAACTCATGACTGGGCAGTTAAGTTAGAGGGTTATTCCCTTTTTCAGAGGGATTGAAAAAAAATAAAGACAAGCTTCTTTATAGTAATTTGGAGAGATAGAAGAGGTGGTAAAACTTTCTTGCAAAACCAGATTTAAAATGTATTAAAAGGGAAGATGACTATGAAGGGATTAAAGAAAATGTAGAGGACTGAAATTTACAGTAGTGGTAAAAGTAGTAGAAACATTGGTAAGAGATCTGCTGTAAACCATCAAATATTTCAGAGACAGGGGAAGGCAAACTACTTATGCAATTGGAAAAGGCAGAAAAACTAGGTCATGTAATAACTATAGGTAATTTGATTATCTTTATCGCATGCAGTTATGAAATTAATACTACAGTTAAAGGAAACTTGTTTTTTGTATGCTAAATGGCTATTACATGGCACAGATTTATTGAGGAATAGGGTTGCCAGATGTCCAATAAATACAACATTGTCCCTTTTTTTAATTGACTTGTCCCAGAAAGGTCTATCTGGATGCATAATTGTCCCATATTTCAGTGCCTTGACGTGAAATGCCTGAACTTAAAATTACTGTAATTAAATCAGTCATAAAAACATAATAGATTTCTACTTGACTGGGATAGTTACGTTTCTCTGTTAGATGTCGCCTTCCTAAATTATTAAAGAATTAAGTTAGAACACTGCCTGGTCATCTCATAATACAATGACACACACCCCTATACAGTAATGTGTTATTTTTTCTCCCTCCGCTGCTTGTTAGTTCAGAGCGCCTCTTCTCTCTCTTCCCCCTGCCAAGAGCAGAGAGGATAAAAACCAAAGAATATAGCGGTCAAGCGGGTGATACCATTCAGATCGAAGCATTTGCAAATCATACATCATTCTTCATAACGTTACACTTTTATACAGGATTTTGGCTTCCTGTAATATAAAAACTCAAATGTGGCAATCTTATTGAGGAACAAACTTAGAAATATACAAATTCTAAAGTGACGGAACATTTGGAATACAGTGGTCTCATATGAAATAATTTGTCAGTAACAGTATTACATGTGATCAACAGACACTTTTAATTTTAGAAAGGCAGATGTTAGTGAATTAAGGAGGAATCTGCAACAAATAAATTGGGATAAAGTGATTACAGGAAAAAATACCCAATATATATGGGAAGTCTTTAAAACAATGTTAGATGAATACACATGTACTGTACTGTAAGTGTATAACCTTGGGTAATAAAAGAAATTAACCAATTCAAACCAATGTGGCTAAATAAACTGTTAGAGAAAGTTTTTTTGCCTAACATTAATAGTAGGGAAGCTACATGAAGGTACTTTAAGGGATAGCATTCAGGAAACAATTTTAGATAACAAAATTATTAGTAATAGTCAACATGGATTTATGAGGTACATTATAGGTCAAGGCAAGATAACCTTATTAGTTTCTTTGAAGAGATAAGTAGGACTTTAGGACAATGCAATGCAGTTGATATAAACTTACATAGGCTATGATACAGTGTCACACAAGAGGTTAGTGTACAAAATAAAGGAACTTGACTTAGGTACAAATATTTGCAATTGAAGACTGGCTAAAGGAAAGACAGCAGCATTGTTAAATTTAGCTAAAGTTGTACAGCAAGTGAAGTAACTAGAATTTCAGTATTGGGGCAACTGCTATTTAACTTGTTTATGAGGGACCTTGAGGTAGTCATAGAGACCAAAGTCTCCATCTTCGCTTACAACAATAAATTCCGTTCAGTATGGTAGTAAAATCAGAGCAGGATTTAATTTCTCTATAGGAGTACTTGGTTAGACTGGAAGTCTGAGCAGGTAGATGACAGACAAAGGCTAATTCTGATTATGCATTTGAGATGCAAAAATAACCCTGCTACCTACAAATTAGACAAAATTAGGGCAATTCTTGGAGAATGATATACTGTAAGAGAGATTGTAGGATGGACATTTTCACTTATGAGGAAAGGCTATCTAGTTTAGGTTTGTTTACATTAGAAAAGAGGAAGAAGTGCATAGGCGGCTTGATAAAATGAAAGTAAATAGGCCACTGGCCCGATGGTATACAATAATTCTTAAGGAGCTCATTTCAGTAATAGCCAAACCATTACATTTAATTTTCAAGGACAATATTTCCACAGGCTCAGTACCACAATATTGGGTAAAGCAGACGTGTGGTGCCTATATTTAAAAAGTGAACTAGAGCACAACCGGGGAATTACAGACCTATAAGTCTAATATCAATAGTGGGTTACGACTTGAAGGTTTAGTACAGGATAATATTCAGGTATGCGCATTGTGAGGTTTGTGCATGCGCTGCACAACAGGAAAGTGCGGTGGTCATTAAAAGCGCTGGGCGCATGCGTAGTGCGAACGGTGGCCATGTTAGGTAGTAGCTCCGCAGGGGAACTACAATTCCAAGCAGCCTCTAGGGCTGTGATCACATGGGCGAGAATAGCCAATAGGGCTGCCAGGATCATGGCCAGTTAGTGGTTAGGTTTGGCTTGAATCTGAGAGCTACGCCAAATGGAAGGGGAGCTGAAAAGGAACGGGTAGTGTCCAGGGAGATATGCATCCCTGGACTAGGCCTAGCTGTCCCCTTAGGACCAAGGTACGCCCTGAGTCCCCATAAGCTTGTGGGTGCTACAGGGACGGGCCCTTTATTATTATAGAGTTAGGGACTCAGCTGAGATGCCGCACAGTAATTGCAGCCTGTGGTCTGGGATCAGATCACCACCGCAAGTAAAGAGACTCTCTTCACGGTGGGACACTCCAGCCGGAGTCCACCCCACGTAGAGGTGGACGCCATCGCCGACGACAATAGTGTGGGACCAGACGGGCCCCTTTTATCAGTTGGCGGTACCCGGGTGCTGGAACACCCGGCAAGTATCACATCCTAACAAGTGCACCAACTATAACACAAACTTCCTGTGGGTGGCGCTACCGCACATTTTGGGGTGGGGTGGGTTGGCTCCTGTTGACAACAGGGGAGTTAGGTGCCCAGGGCACCTCTGTACTTTGAGGGAACTGCACCAAGGTGTATAGGGTGGGTATGGCCCTGCGAGGTCAGCATATTACAGTAAATGTTATTTTTGTAGCACACTTTCCCCCACCCCCTGGGAGATAAGGCATCTGCGGTGTGTGTGGTGCTTTACCTGTGGCTCACAGGAGGCCTGAACCTCCGCCGCTGGCAGCATGCGGTGTACCTGACTCGATAGGTGACAGCGCATCCACCTGTGCGGGATCCTAACTATGTGGGATAACTCTGTGCAGGAACATATATGAATAATACACAACCATGTAGTAAAACAATAATACTTTACTATCAGCATATAACCCGGCATAACCATAAACAACATATATCATAAACAGTACTAATGAGGTACAGCTACCCACCAAGCCATGCCCGGCCTAACCCCACCCCCAAAGTACCCGTGGGCACCCAACCAACCCGGTGTCCACAAGGTCAATCCGTCTCCCAAACCAATGTATGGTACAGCACTGCCCAATTAGGTGTAAGAGTGTGTTGGTGCACTTTGTTGGGTACCTGCCGGCTGTATCATCACCCGGGCGCGCTGATGGTGTCTTGCGGATGATGGGATCCAGCGCTGTAAGCCACGAAGCCTCCGCCTCTACGTTGGGTGGGTCCAATGTGGATGGCACCACTTTTAGGAGTGTCTGTGTAGTAGGTGTCTGGTTCCAGACCACCTGTGAACAGGAGACCACTGTGTCCTGTCTGTGTCCCTCACACTGGTACAACAGGGGTAGTGTCCCTATCTATGGGCTTGTCCCTGCAGCAAACACAAGCTGAGGGGAGTCAGGGCCTAGCTGGGGCCTAGTAGTGGTATATGTCCTAGTGCAGGAGTCACAGACCCCTGCATATACAACCTACCCCTTCATTGTACTTGTCCTAGAACCGACTGGCGTGGTCCCAGACGCGCCAAATGTATCTATTGTAGCGAGCAGGGGGTTGCTGCAGACCTAGGCTGGTACAATGCCCCTAAGCATCATGGAAGTTGTAGTCCCCTCTCGGGCCTATCCTGCTAATGGCTGCCGCTGCTGCTCTTTCTCTGTGCATGTGCGACTCACTGTGCATGCGCGGCCAAACGCAACATGGCGGCGCCCTGCAAAAGGAGCCGCCGGAGCCTCTGCTGAGCCCGTCGCACGCCGCACAAGCCGCCAGAAGCTGCGCACCCACACAACACTGTCAGGACCTGCTGCGCACTCTGTACGTTCCCCTGCTGTAGCGGAGGAACCGGGTACCGGTGCTATATTGTGTTAGCTACAGTATGTTTAGTAAACCTGTTACAATATACAAGTGTGTGTGTTCATTATATTGGGTCCTGTAAAGGGGTATCCAGCAGTGCTAGGATCCTTCACAGTTGGAGGCGCTGTCATTGAATGAATCAGATACACCCCAGGCTTACTGTAGCACAGGTAAAGCGCACCACAAGTAGTCACCCTAGACACGGGGGAAAAGGGGCTACATGTAAGGTACTAAAATTAGTGTAGGATGTAATTTCTCTAAAGAAGGACTTGGAGAGACTGGGAACTTGGGTAGGTAAATGGCAGCTAAGGTTTAATACAGATAAATGTAAAGTTATGCATTTAGGAAACAAAAATAAACGGGCGATTTACAAATTAAATGGGGAAAAATTAGGAGACTCCTTGATGGAGAAGGATTTAGGAGTGCTTGTAGTCAGCAGGCTTAGCAATAATGCCCAATGTCATGCAGTAGCTGCAAAAGCAAATATGATCTTATCTTACATTCAATGAGGTATGGATGGAAGGGAAGAACAGAAAACATAATTATGCCCCTTTATATTGCGTTAGTATGACCACACCTTGAATATGAAGTACAGTTTTGTGAACTGCTCCATAAAAATACATTATGGACCTAGAAAATGTGCAGAGAATAGCAACCAAATTAAAAAAGTGGATGGAAAATCTGATTTATGAGGAGCAGCTAACTATTAGATTTATTTACATTAGAAAAGAGGCATCTCAGAGGTAATATCATAACTATTTACAAATATATTCATGGACAATACAAGGAGCTTTCAAAATAACTATTTATCCTAAGGGCAGTACATATTACACAGGTCATTCCTTAAAGTTGGAGAAAAGGAGATTTCATCAACTACAAAAGGAAAGTATTATTTACAATAAGTGGAGTTAAAATGTGGAATGCAGTAGCCATGGAGACTGTGATGGCAGATACAATAGATATCTTTAGAAAAAGGTTGGACATATTTACATATTTTTAGAAAGGAAAGGTAAACAGACATATACCTAATAAGTAAACATGGGATGGATGTTGATCCAGGGAGAAATCTGATTGCTGTTTTTTGGAGTCAGGAAGGAATTTATTTTTCCCTTTATGAGACATAGATGATGTTGCAGTGGGGTTTTTTGATTGCCTTCCTCTGGATCAAAATACTATACAGCAAGTATAAATGAAGGATTTATATTTGTCATCTAAATTTAGCATACTGTGGGTTGAACTTGATTAACATGTGCCTTTTTTCAACCTCATCTACTATGTAACTATGTGTATGAAAGGGATATGATTACTTTTTACAAATATTTTCAAGGACAACTTTCAGGGGGGGTTTTATCCCATAAACATAGATAGTACTAATGACATGGGGTCATCCCCTTGAAACTAGGGGAAAGGAGATTTAACCAGCAGCAAAATAAAGGGTACGTTACAGAAGGAGCAGTTAAAATATGGATTTGCAACGATGCGCTCACCACAAACAAGGCGTGACCACGAGGCCGAGGTGGGGATTTGATAAACGCCAACCCAGAGCCGCCTGGAGTGTAGATAGGTCGAGGTAGCCGGGTTGGGGTAGGAGAGGTCAGGGTGGTCAGTGATACTTGCCGAGGTATGGATTGGAGAGGTACGGATCATTGCAGGTACTTTAGCCAAGGTCGGGATTGGAGAGGTGCGGATCGTCGTTGGTAAGCCGGGTCAGGAGCAGAGAAGTGCGGATTCCAAAAAAGCAAACAAGGTCAGGACCCACAAGAGAAGACAGGCAAGGCTCAGACAGGAGACAGAACTGCAGTGAACACAAGGTTATGCTCAGCCAATGTGCCAGAGGGCAGACTGAGCATATATAGGGAGAACAGTCCAATGAGGAGGGAGCATACTCTCTAGTAATCTTGGCTGTGATTGACTGCTGGAAAACACAGGTGAATCCTATAGTGTAGGGGAACGAGATTGACTTTGCGCCTGTGAGCAGGTGCCGCGCATAGCAGGTGCGTGCTGAGTGACGGTGACGTCACCGTGAGAGCGAAGCCTGGAGGCAGGCCAGCGGAGGTGGCAATAGAAGCCGAGTGAGATCCACGTGTGCCCCAGGAGGTACTCTGGCAATGGTTGATTGTCACGATGACATCAACTTTTATCAATACATTTATATTTCTGGGTACTTGATTGAACAGAACAAGTTGCAAAATAAATTGTTATACAAATAAAATGAGTGCGCTAACTACTAAGGTCTACTGTATATATAACCCAAATAAAACACCACTTGGTGAAGTGAAAAAATAATAAATATGCAACCTCTATATAGACCTGGCGTCTGCAGCTGTTGTAAGGGTAGAGGAACCCCTAAAGCAACTGTAAAAAAGGAACAAAAGCGCAAACGCACATAGTGAAGTATGCAAAGTAATATATATATATTGTTTAGGGTAAGATATCTGCGTACATCAGATTAGAAAGTTACCAGCATTTCATGTACATAAACATGAGTGAGTGGAGGTGACGCATCTGCCGCCAACCATCTGGGGATCTTCCTTAATGCAGCACGGCACACTCTGCAGCTGAGGACAAGCCTCCGTTTGAGTCCTTCTTTGGGTTACAGGAGTCTAATTGAAGAGCTTCACTCGAGGGGAACTCCGTTCATCTCTCCTAGCCTCGTTACCCGGCTCCGTCGGCGATGGAGGTCAACAGCTTCTCGGGCAAGCTGTTACCTCAAGTGTCCCGTATGTCCTGGGTGATCGGCCGCAAAGTGAGGACGGCCGTAAAGTGAGGATGTTTTTACCGCACTGTCCACAATCGCGGGAAAATGCCTAGTATTTCGGCTCCACGCAATATCAGAGAGTATAGCTAGCATACAGATAGGTAATAAAAAGTGATATATATGCTAAAAATTTATCCAACGCATTTCGAAGCGAAGGCTTCTTCTTCAGGGATACTAATACATTGAATAAATGTGGATTTTATACCCTAATACCATATCTGATAGGTCTGGCTTAATTGGAGCATTAACCAATCGGTGCATAGCATGGTGACTCCCACATGTGTGGATTTAAATGGGTCATAATGACCTACATGCCAGATAAGTTTAACTCCATCAGGTATGGTAAGGGTACAAATACATGTAACACAAATAATAATCTTTATTAACCAAGGCACAACATTATTAAACAACCTAACTCATACAAATTACATTATTAAAATAAATAAAAAATATATATATATTTATTAATGGTGGGTTTCTGAAATGAAACAGACAAGCAGTTAGTTTTCTAAAAGAAATAATGCAGTTATGCTTATACTGTCCAGCAAGAATCAGTAATTCAGACAAAACTTATAGAGATAAAAAGTGAAATCTATTTTCCGAGACAGATAATAAATTTAATAAAGACACCAGAGGTCTATATTTTCATTAAGGCCATCTGGACCTAATGTTTCCAACTTTTGTATCCAGTATGTTTCTTGGACTGAAACATCTTTTAGTCTATCCCCTCCTCGTCTGCTCCGAGGTATAAACTTTATCCCTTTATACAAGAGGGTTGAGGGATCCTTGTTGTGATGGGTAGCGTAATGTCTACTTACACTATGAGTCTGTAGAGCATTCCTAATGTTTCTCACATGCTCTTGTATGCGGAGTTTTAAACTGCGTTTAGTGCGGCCCACATATTGCAGGCCGCACGGGCATTCTAATAGATAAACTACAAAACTCGTGTTGCAGTTTATAAAGTCTGTAATATTAAACACCTTGTTAGTTTTATTGGACTTAAATGTATTATTCACTGGATAACGTGCGACGTACAAGCTCTGTACACGAGCATTCCACATAGTAAGGGTATTGCGGCGGTTGACGATTACCTGAGAAAAGATCTTATGTTAAGTGATCTTAATAGATGGTTTATCCTCCAAGCCATTGAGTATGTACTCACCCATAACTACTTCCTTTTTCTCTCCCAGTTCATCTTGCAGGTTTGCGGAACTGCTATGGGCACACGCTTTGCCCCCAGCTTCGCAAACCTGTACATGGGGAACTGGGAGGAACTTCACATCTGGAATAACAATCCATACAAACATCAAGTAGTGGTATGGCGACGCTATATAGATGACATTCTCTGTGTGTGGGAAGGTGATGAGGAGTCTGTTGACTGCTTTGTCAATTATCTTAACACCAACGACCTCAACCTGGTATTTACCCATGTCACACACACAGAGAGTGTCACCTATCTTGATTTAAATCTAACGGCATCAGAGGTAGGAGTTACAACAACAACCCACTTTAAAAAGGTTGACACTAACACTCTTTTATTGGCCTCCAGTAACCATAAAAGATCTTGGATTACAAATATACCAGGAGGCCAATTTATGAGAGTTAGAAGGAATTGCAGTAATGAGGTTGATTTTGAGCAACAAGCTCAATTTCTCTTCTTAAGATTTATGGAACGGGGATATGAGTATAAACATTTATTAATGGAACTAGATAAAGTTAGGAAACTAGATCGCCAAAAGATGTTGTTACCAAAAAATAAGAAAACAATGGAGACTAATGGAGATAAAATTACAGTCCCCTTTATCACCAACTATAACTCTATGCATAGACAAATAGAGGGGGTAATTAAAAAACATTGGGGTATTATAGCCACAGATCCAATTTTAAGTGGTCATATTAGTTCATCTCCCAGGTTTATATACAGGAAGGCTCGTAGCCTGAAGGATGCGCTGGCACCAAGTGATATTGGGAAAAATATAGAACAAAAGTCTGGCCATTCTTGGCTAAGTAATAAACCACTAGGTAATTACACGTGTGGAAAATGCTGCACTTGCAAGTTCCTTCATCCAGTGAATAATACGTTTAAGTCCAATAAAACTAACAAGGTGTTTAATATTACAGACTTTATAAACTGCAACACGAGTTTTGTAGTTTATCTATTAGAATGCCCGTGCGGCCTGCAATATGTGGGCCGCACTAAACGCAGTTTAAAACTCCGCATACAAGAGCATGTGAGAAACATTAGGAATGCTCTACAGACTCATAGTGTAAGTAGACATTACGCTACCCATCACAACAAGGATCCCTCAACCCTCTTGTATAAAGGGATAAAGTTTATACCTCGGAGCAGACGAGGAGGGGATAGACTAAAAGATGTTTCAGTCCAAGAAACATACTGGATACAAAAGTTGGAAACATTAGGTCCAGATGGCCTTAATGAAAATATAGACCTCTGGTGTCTTTATTAAATTTATTATCTGTCTCGGAAAATAGATTTCACTTTTTATCTCTATAAGTTTTGTCTGAATTACTGATTCTTGCTGGACAGTATAAGCATAACTGCATTATTTCTTTTAGAAAACTAACTGCTTGTCTGTTTCATTTCAGAAACCCACCATTAATAAATATATATATATTTTTTATTTATTTTAATAATGTAATTTGTATGAGTTAGGTTGTTTAATAATGTTGTGCCTTGGTTAATAAAGATTATTATTTGTGTTACATGTATTTGCACCCTTACCATACCTGATGGAGTTAAACTTATCTGGCATGTAGGTCATTATGACCCATTTAAATCCACACATGTGGGAGTCACCATGCTATGCACCGATTGGTTAATGCTCCAATTAAGCCAGACCTATCAGATATGGTATTAGGGTATAAAATCCACATTTATTCAATGTATTAGTATCCCTGAAGAAGAAGCCTTCGCTTCGAAACGCGTTGGATACATTTTTAGCATATATATCACTTTTTATTACCTATCTGTATGCTAGCTATACTCTCTGATATTGCGTGGAGCCGAAATACTAGGCATTTTCCCGCGATTGTGGACAGTGCGGTAAAAACATCCTCACTTTACGGCCGTCCTCACTTTGCGGCCGATCACCCAGGACATACGGGACACTTGAGGTAACAGCTTGCCCGAGAAGCTGTTGACCTCCATCGCCGACGGAGCCGGGTAACGAGGCTAGGAGAGATGAACGGAGTTCCCCTCGAGTGAAGCTCTTCAATTAGACTCCTGTAACCCAAAGAAGGACTCAAACGGAGGCTTGTCCTCAGCTGCAGAGTGTGCCGTGCTGCATTAAGGAAGATCCCCAGATGGTTGGCGGCAGATGCATCACCTCCACTCACTCATGTTTATGTACATGAAATGCTGGTAACTTTCTAATCTGATGTACGCAGATATCTTACCCTAAACAATATATATATATTACTTTGCATACTTCACTATGTGCGTTTGCGCTTTTATTCCTTTTTTACAGTTGCAAAATAAATTGTGATTTATTTCTTTAATAGACAAACACACGACATCTGCAGAATACACTTAAAACAACAATCACTGGGAAAGAGAAAGAAAAAAATTGTCCTTGGAATGAAAGAAATCGTCCTTTGCTTGCCAGTGCAAGAAATGCAGCCTTGGTTTTAAAAGTCCTGTGGTTATGTGGTTATTAACCCCTTCACTCCTGGACTGGTTGCTGCTGTACTGGAACAAAGTCTTGCATCTTTACATCATGGATTAAAATTCAGGAAACACACTGGGAAATGCCTGGGAAGCCACAGTTATAGACTGGCCAAAGCTATCTTTAACATGTGGATGCAATCCCCTCGTGGGAACAAAAAAAACCACGAATAGCCAAGTGACCCACAGTTCATAAGACCGGTCAAAAGGGCTGTCCGGTGGGCAGGGCGCATGGGTCAGGTTGACGCCCATGCCACTTAGCATACCTGGGCTACACCCATTTCTTGGGGCCACTGTGTCTGGTCTCTGACTTAGAGGTGTCACTAGCCTGACATATGCTGTGCATCAGTATGCCAGTATTGTATACATTATGGGCCTCTGGGTATTGTCATAATTGACACTCTTTTAGACAGGGGGACTCTAAATCTGTGGGAGCCTTTTGAGGCTCCATCATAAAAATAATTACAACCCTTTCAGGCTTGGTCATAAAAATACCGAAGCTCGTTCACCCATATCACAGCTGGATGTACAAGTAATTCCTGCTTAGACTTACATTACAAAAAATACCCCCTGCCTTACATTTAAGATCTTCTATCATGTGTTGGTTAGAGGGTATGGCAAGCAATGCATCTTGTCTTTTACCCTCGCAGACTGGGAATGGCCTGCACATGGGGAATAAAAATGGCGGGGACAGGGCAACAACAGTAATGCATGGCAAATCAGGTATTAACCCTTTCCTCCCCGTCACATTGATCTGTAAGATGTGCTGCAGGATGCAGCAGATGCAGGGCTCCCGATCGTGAGTGTAGGCGAGTAGAGAGCGCACCGAGATGTGTGCTAGATGACGGATCCTAACAGGATTGTACAACCAATGGAGACATTGATCGCATATACAGTAGGTACTGTATCTTTAGGAAAGAATAGACTTCTTTTTTGTAAGAAAATGTATACAGGGAAACAAATGTAACCCGATTTACTGTCCCTGGAGCCATGTGAGGAAAAGCAATATGTTGTGGTTCCAGGTGATCCATTATTCCACATGCCACAAACCACAGAGTGATTTCCAGCTGCTGGGGAATGCTGCGTTCATGATTCTGAGGTTTCTCCCAGCAGTGTGAATGAGTAATTTATGCCAACTGGCAAAGAAAAAATTACAGTTTATTTTTTAAGATTGAGATTATTTTCCCAAGGCGGACACATAGTGGAAATATTTCTAATGGATATTCCACTGAACTAATTGTATCTGATTTTTCAGCACCAATAGTGAATCACTTTTTTGAATGACGTGTTCAGAAACGACTTCTTTCCTCACCTGGAGCTTAAATGTAACTTGATGAAGTGACTCAGTGAGTAAAGGCACTGACTTTGAAGTAGAGAAACCTGGTTCAAACACTGATTTTAGCTTCTTGAGACTGTAAGCAGTACTGGCAGAGACTTACTGTATTGTCCCTGTAAAATTCTATTTTGACATTAGGCCAGGTTGGAAGTACTGTAGGTTGTGATTTCTGGCCCCTCCCTCTGCCCGGGAGAAATCAGGTAAGGCGTATCTGACTCCCCAGTGCTACGCAAACAATCTGCACCCCACCCCTCCATCTCATGCACTACACAAGCTCTCAGCAGCACCCATATACACCCCCCCCCCACACACACACACACCCTCCAACCCCCTGTGTACCATTAAAAAGCGATTGCAGCGCAAAACTGCACTGTTATCACTGCTTTGTGAATAGCATATCAGGCAGTATCGCGCTATAAAGGCATTTATCGCCCATTAAACCACTTATCACTGCTTTGTGAATCGGCCCCATTGAGTATTAAATGTAACATTCCATTATTGCCTCTTTCTGGTTTCTATTAGTAAGATATAACTATAAAATCAAAAGAATTATCAGAATTCTGGTTATAATCTGTTTACTGTAAGTTATTATTGTTTTATGGTTTTCTCTACAATGATGAAAACCAGTGATGAGCTATGCTTTATCATGTTGACTGAAATTCCACTTTAACCAAAACAAAATAAGGTTAACCAATAAAATAATTATTTTGTTGTTCATTTGTAGAAAGTCATTGAAAGATCTGCGATGTTTCACACATTATGCTGAAAGATTTATTCTGACAGAAATACAATGAAAAGAAAATGAAGTTCATATGTAAATTGAGATGGCGTAATCCATTATCTGAAAAGATAAACATAATTAATTAATGTAGATGTGTTTATTCAGCAGAAGATGGTTAGGCTATTTCACTCTGTAGCCAGATATTTGTTGTTCTTGGTCTGAAGACTGCTACAGCAATCTTTGGAGTATTTCTGGGGAAAAAGATGACCATATCTCTTTCTAGACCTTCCATGTCATTCAGCAGCCTAATTGTTCAAATGGGAAATTGTAGTTGTACAGTATTTGTCAAAATGCCATGAGATCTGAACATAAAGTGGAAAATTAGGCAAGCTCTCTAGCTGAGAAGATGCAGAACAGAGATACTTCATATTCAGTCAAAGAATATAAAATGTTTCATCTTCCTGCATACAGTAACTATGAAATAGTTGTATGTTTTGTAATCACACTGATAAACAAAAAGAAAGGAAAAAAACATAGGAATTCCACCATAATACAGTATAAGTGGGTCTCCTTGCTGAACCTCTTTAATTTCAGGTCCGGGGACCCCTTGCTTCCTGAAATACAAGCCACGGTATGGGGTGCGGGTATCTCCTGTAAGGTTAAATGTCTTGAGTGGTCCAGCTCCGAAGACCCTGCTTTAATATTATGTAATTAAAATGAAATTGCAGTTGTAGCCTGTGGGTACTATGTTGCCTTATCCGGGGCAGGCCTAAATCGGCAGTTGGACTGTCATACCTGAGGAGGGTACTGACTGGGTCACTTGTACATGGGTTGATGCCTGTCAGTACCTAGACCTGCCCTGTTATGGGGCGGGGTAACAAGCCCTTCCCCCTGGATATAAAAGCTGATGCTCCACCAAATTGTTGTGTTGATTATGAGACAGTCTGATACCCTTTTCCCTAAAAGCGGGTCAAGGAGATTGGGAGGGGATCTTGGGGCCTCATGCCCCTGGGGTCTGCTCCAGGGCTGGAAATGTATTATGCTGTTATGCAATAAACCTGCCGTTGGACCAACTATGGTGTATGCTTATTGGGAAGGAGTATTGCCTGTGGGGACCATCCTGCACTTAGCATGATCCTCATGGGATGAACGAGCTGCACAATAAAGAGATGGAGAAAGCCTGCCCTGTTGCTGCTTCCAAACTAACTGCAGAGCCACCCCGACCTCCTGAACCAACAGGTGAGTGACAGAACTGGGGACAATAACCATGTTGTGGCCAGATCTTCCGTGGCAGGGGGGGAACAGGTGCTACATAAATATTCACCATTAGTTTTCTTTGTGTCACAATCACGCAAGATTTTTAGAATATTGCATTTGGTGCCTGTAACAGGGGAGTTATCCCTGTTCAGGAAATATGCCTCTTATCCAGCAGTGTGGTGGTTAACTGCTGGTAGTCAATTAACAAAGACCACCTGCCTGATTAGGTTGCTTAGAAAAGCCTGCCCTTGAGACAGGAAGAGAGATTATTCCTGTCTCACACCTTGTGAGACTGACATGGGGACAGATGTCTTGAGCCTGCCAGAAGAAATACTGTAGCAGAGCTGCTTGCAAGACACAGGGGAAACTTCTAAACCTGAATGCTGACCAAACCTGAGGAAAAGGTAGCAAGCAGGAACAGAGAAGACTTTCCCTCCAACTACAAGGAGCAGATAAGACTTTCCTTTATAAGACTTTTTATATCTGCTCATTTCATGATATATGTTTGGGGCTGGGAGACATGCTTATGTAAAGGGAGTTGTAGACTGCATAGTTTTCCCTAGAAATACTCCCAAGTGAATAGAAGCTTTGTTTACCCCTTGTTTGGATGGTTTCCTGATGTTAAGGAAATAGACGCAATAAAAGCCTTATTTAATTTCACCATAACAAGTCTCCCTTGCATACCTCTGTGAGCGTCCGCCTACATATGGTGTCAGAAGTGGGATGAGAAGTGGTCTTTGAAGTTAGAAGGGACCCGGAGATTTCCTGTGAATTTTTTTGTGCTTTTTGCCTACAAAACAGCCTGACCAAAGGATCTCATGCAGCAGAGACAAAGTTAAAGGGGTACACATCCATGCAGGAAATCTACACTGCACTGAAACTTACAAAACCACAGATGGACTCTTTTCCCCAATCCCAAGAGGAGAGAGAGAGAGAGACTGCTGAAGCAGGTAAACCTTATTTGCCTATCACAATAAAGTGTAATATGGTCATTGAAATAGGGGGTTTGCCTTCCAGCCATAGTCAGGGTTCAAGAAGTGAGTTAGCCCTTAAAAGGGATAGGCGTTTGTTGTTTTCAAATGTTTAGCTGAAGCAGTGAATACAGATGGTGACCCACGAGCGGTACTGATTCTGCAAGTAAAGGCTGCCACACCGCATAGGACTTCCAGCTGTGAATGGAGTATATGCAGAAAAGTGTGAAAATTGATGCAAGACTGTTCTGAAGCAGGGGAATTTTCAGTAAACAAGTGCTGAGGGTAAAATTGCCTACTAGAAAAAAGGAATTGCTGAGCTGTGTAAAAGGTATCCCAAAGTGTGAAGAGTGAATGTCATAATACCCAAAGTTGAGACTGAACTCAAGCAGAAAACCACATTATTTGGCTGAAGCAGAGAGATTGCACCTAGCAAGTAAATGGTGTAAAGCAAATAGACATTTTTACCTAGCAACTGCACATCCTGTATACCTGATGAGAGAAATTGCGTGCACAGTACTGCTGATATTGTAAAACTTACCCAAGAAAGAAAGGTCTACAGAGATGCTTGTGAGAGCTACGACCTCTACAAGCAAAATATGCCCACCTGTAAGACTACCACAATTGGGGGTTCTAGCAAATACAGTGACAACAGCTGCAATAGCGCCACCTGAGGTCAGGAAGAAAATTACACCTGATAGCCTCAAAATGGAGGACAAGATGCAGCGTTCCTGTAATGAACCCTACCCCACGGAAGAGTGGCCCTTCCAGTCCAATAAAGAGGAAGACATCTCTTAAGGGGAACCCGAACCGAGTCACACCCACAAAACACCCCAAGAATGGTGGGGCGCCTGAACTCGGCACGAACCGAAAAGACCGCTCCCAATGATGACGAATATGATCAGCAGGAGAAAGAGCGGGAGCAGTGGATCACCGAATATTTCTGTCAGCTATTACAGTTGCAAGAAATGCCGGATGGATCCAGTGACGCTGCTAAAATTTCAAATGAAGATGGAGACCCCAGTATCCCTGAGGGGACGGTGTTCCAAAACAAAAAGGCGAAAAAAGAAAAAGAAAAGTGGTTCTTCACTTACCGTGGAAGGAACAGACACGTTCGCAGATCCTGTGGAGGAAAAGGGGAACCGAGATGCCCTGCAGCCTAGAGAAAATGGAGAGTTCGTCCCACGGATAACCAAATATCCAGAGTGCCCAAGGCAGAAGTCGTGTACCCCAAAGAAGTGTTTGTCCGGTGCCAACAGTGAGGAACCCTCAACCAACCATCCCAGGGAAGCAGAGCCGGAACCAGTGAGTGTCGATCCCTTGACCAGCCCTGAGGATGTCCTGAAAAATGCCAGGCGTGACTGTGATCGGCTCCGGGAAAATAACTTGAAGCTACAGAAAGATGTGCTCACAATGTACTCTTTGGCCAGGACAGATTTGGACGATCTCAAGACTGAGCTAGATACTGCAAATGCTACTATTTCCGCCATGGATGAAAAGCAGAGCCAATCTGATAAAATGATGGCTAAGCTGAAGTGGAAATATGAGGAGGCACTGAAGCAGATGACAGTCTTCCAGCAAGAGGTTCACACTCTTCGCATAGAGCTGAATGCCTCACCACAGGAGGTCAACAGTGTCCGGACAGACGTAGACGTATCTCAGAAGGAGGTTAATACACTCCGCAGAGCACTGGATGCCTCACATCATGAGACCAACATCTGCCGCACAGACCTGGAAGTTTCCAGAAAGGAACTACACAGTCTCACTGAGGAGCTGGACAATTCTAAAGAAACGATTGTCAATCTTAATACAGATCTCCAAGTCTCTCAGAAGGAGCTTCAGACCCTCAACCTAGAGAATGAAGTCTCACGCCAGGAGACTGTCATTCTCAAAGCAGATGTGCGTAAATGGAAGGAGGACTGCAAGGAGGCCCTGAATAGTACAGAGACTGAAAAAGGAGAAAATTTAAGATTAAAAAGAAAAAACTTAAAACTCAAAGAAGAAAATTTTCATTTGATAAACGACGTCAAGGAAAAGAATGAAAAGCTGCACGAGCTTAAAGAAATAAATAGACTTTTGGAAGGTGAGATGTTTGAAGCAGAGCACCGACTGCAGAACCAACTGCAAGGTCTGCGTACGCACCTCGAGAAGTCTGAGGAGAAGCAGCGAACTCTGCAGCAAGACAATCTACAGGCTGTTAAAGAAATTCAAGTGCTGCAGGAACGTCTGATTACCCAGTATGTCCCCGCAAAGCATGAGAAACTGAAGGCTACCCTGAGCGTCACCAAAGCATCGCTAGAGGCCAAGCTTAGAACCCAGGTGACCCGGCACAAAAGGGAGCACAAGAAGATCCAGAAACTAAAACCAGTAACTGTGGCCCGAGCAAAGAAATTCATAGTGCTTCACAATGCAATAAAAATGTGGAAGCAAGCTCAGAGAAAGCAAAACGTGCAGATAAATTCCCTGAGAAGAGACTTACAAGATGCACTCAAAAACAGGGATCTCTCGCGGATGAGATGAAAGTTTTCCAAGGACAAGTATTGACCCTGACTAAGCGTCAGTATCCCACAGCCACAAAAACCCATGAAGACAAGGGTACAGTGAGAGCTGGGAGTACCGCTCGTCTGAAAGAAGGTTGCAAAATTTGAACCACCTAAACAAGCACAAGCAAAACCTTCAGCCACCCAGCAGGCAACAAAAGATGTCCATGCGTTCCAGACTTCATGCAGTCATTGCCTGCAAAGGATTCTCGACAAAGTATTAAAAATTAACATTTTATTTATGATTTTGTTAATTTGTCCAACTACATTTGAGCCCCTGAAATAAGGGGACTGTGTTTGAAAATGGTTGCAATTCCTAAACGTTTCATACACTATTTTTGTTCAACCCCTTGAATTAAAGCTGAAAGTCTGAACTTGTATTGCATCTCAGTTGTTTCATTTCAAATCCATTGTGGTGGCGTACAGAGCCAAAATTATGAAAATTGTGTCAGTGTCCAATTATTTCCAGACCTAACTGTATAGTGTATAATATATGTACTGTATGTTTGTGCTTGCTTGGTCTCTCCAGATCATCAGTGTCCACAAGGCCAGGATATCCCACTACCTGAGAGGTGGCAATAACCTTGCTTAGGCGCTATTTCATAGCAGTAAGATGAACTGGAGAAGGGGGTCCCCCTCCTGTCTTCCTGGTGTTGGTTGCATGGTCAGACAGCTTACGCTTGCTGTCTTCCCAGTGCTTCTTCAACATCTCTACACTGTCAATTGTATTCCTCAGGGAATTGATGCGGGTGAGAATCCTGCCCCAAATCCTCTGTTTCTAGGCAGTGATGATGCATGCACAAAGTCCCTAGTTCTTGTCAACCACTTTGTTAATGAGAATTTCAATTTCCGTCTCTATGAACATGACTACAAATTCTTGCAGCATCCACAACTTGAGCACCGGTTCCAGCAGCAGAGGTGGATGGCTGTTCAGCCATGTCAACAGTTCAACTGTCTACAAACTGAATTACTCAACAATATCAGGTAATGTGAACTGTATTTATTTGAAATTGCAACGTGTTCATGGGTCTTATGATAGGTAACACACATGAAGTAACATGTCAGTAACGCATGTAAGTTAATTGAAATGCAATTATATATTTTTTCCAATGTCCATGTGCTGTGTATTGTTTAACGCATCTCAGCGCAACAATAATCCCTTGTCGTAATATAACGATGCTAGTTTTGTGAACAGATGCTGTTTTTGCAAAGCAACTTTGAGGATACCTATTGAGTTGATAAAAACTAACGGATGTTACTTAATTAGGTAACATACTGTACGTTAGTAGGCAAAATTTAATGGAGCTTTGAGTAGAGTATCAACCACATAAGATTTTAAAGAAGCCTTTTGTTGGAGGAGCGAGAAAAGCAAAGACAAACCACATATTTGGGGGGAGGGGGGTTGTTATTTATGTTTGTGTGTTCTCTCTACACAGGCCAAATGACCAATTCTGATGACATAATTACTTAGATCTGTCAGAAGCTTCAACCAAATCAGTGTAGTCTCCATCTTGGAAGGATTTTTTATTTTGTCATAACAAAACTTGTATGTTACATCTCATATTGGATTCTTGATACAAAACATTAAATGAATTATTTTGCAACTTGACCTACTACAAACTACAGAATGTTTTCAGACAATTTGCTTGAACCAGTTCAGAACATTTAATATTTTAAATGAACATAAATTGGTAACTATGGTAACAAACAACACAAAAACAACATCCTGCAGATTTACTTTGACATCTAGATGGCAGTGATAATTATTCACTGCACAATAGGTTTAGCCCAGTATCCACGATGTCAGTATAACTGTTCATACAGTACATGGCAGCCTTCCTGAGAATATGTCTTGTGTGCTGTTTTTTGTTTTTCAACATTTGGTCATTTTTTTGCGAAGAGTTTCTCATAGTTACATGGAAGTGTTTTACCAGGTATGATACAGTATTATAGTAAACATATTATTTTTGCAATAATGTGAGAGTTGAAGTGCTATTCAGTATATCCATATTTTGTTTTACTTCAAGAAAGTGCTTGATCGTTGTGAAAAACAATAGTTGGCTTTTCTGGACAATGTCATTGCTGGTGCCTCGATTGTCAGTAGAAACTAGGCTTATTTATAGGCTCATATAATACACACCATAGAGTGAGAATTAAATTGACCAGACATTACATTTTTAACTGGAGTTTGACAATACTAGGACAACTTGATAACAAAATCCACAAATTGATGGTAATAAAATCACGTTATTCATTCTGTGTTATGAATCTTTGTCCTATTAGGCTTACTCACTCATCCCTCAACGCAATATAAAATATAGCGTTTTGCTAGTATTTTATACATATGTGATTGTGAGGCTCTTCTAAAAATGTTGGCCTTAATACAAATAATATTTATTTATTTATAAAATATTTTACCATGAAGTAATACATTGAGAGTTACCTCTCGTTTTCAAGTATGTCCTGGACAAAGAGTAAAACAAATAATACATGGTTACAAGTACAGTTACATAAATGAACAGGGTATACATTATATACAAGACATTGCGTGCACAGCTAAAGAAAATATATATTATGAGCGTATGAAACAGTTACAGACCAGGTTAAAATGTGAGACAGCCTTAGATTTGAAAGAACTTAAACTGGTGGTGGATGTGAGAGTCTCTGGTAGGTTATAGTGATTATGGGAAGAGTTATAGAGAATGGGTGACAGGACAAACCCCTGATGGTCTGTCAGGGATCTGTATTCTCGGTTAGATCCTAAGAATTAGTGTTGAGCCATAAAAGGCAAACCTAATCTGATGTATGTGTGGGTCTCACATCTGCTACCGACTACATGATTATTGCTGGTAATGTACAGATTTTTGTTTTACTGTTTTTATTTTAGGAACTGTCTGAACCTACGTACTGTACAGTATGTATTTTTGTAATTATTTGTTTCTGTAACAAGCACCGTACACATTTTCTAATATAAAATTGAATAAGTAATATCTTGGCTCTCTAGCTGAACCTAATTTGTATATTTCCCCGGTAGGAAAGGGGACATTTTAGGGGTACGCCTTTAAATTAATCATACTGTAGTGGTACAGTAGTAGCATGATTAAGGTGTAGTGTGATGATTATGGGGGTGTGAGTGTTAATTTAGGGTGAGTAAAGCAATTGGGTGGCCACTAGTTGTTTCTTACACCTTTCTCAAACACACACACACACACAAGACTTTCCACCATCAATGAAAATGGCAGATTTTCTTTATACATTAGGTAAATGCACATACCAACCACAGATATTTTAATGTAATGCTCCACCTTTAAAGTGTAAGGAAAAGTTTATACTTGATTTAACTTATTATTTTTCAGAATTTAAGATCTTCATTTATATGTGCTTTTTCTTCAGATGTTCATTTAATCCTGTTGGCAAAACTGGGGAAAATCCACAGCAAAAAAAAAAAGTTGGACCAAATTTAGTAAAGGAAAAAATCCTGTAGATTCCAATAGGATTCTATTATTTATTTTGCACTGGTTTTGACCCAGTTTTGCAGTTGGGAGACTTTAGTAAAGTTGCTGTGCTTAGGTCATGACTCCAAGACATAGTGTACAGTGTCACTTATCAAAGTCTGCCAGCTGCAAAATAAGTAAAAACTGGAGAAAAAACATATTTCTAAATCAAGATAATCCCATTTATTTCAATGAGCATGTTTTTCTTTAATAAATTGGGTGCCATTTTTTATGTCCTAATTTTGCAGACAGGAGTCATTGATAAACAACCGCATAGAGATACATTATCAATAACTCTTCCATTATTCACTGTTTCAAAACCAAGACAATTTAATCAACAATAAAGAGCACACTATATAGTATACAGTAGGTTGCCAAACAGACTGTCTGGAGAAATTAATGTTAATGATACTTTGATTAAACTGGCCTGCTTGAATTGTAGAAGCTTGTAAGGGTATTATTTTGCTTATCTTTAGTATCTACACATTTGATTAATAGCCACCTAATTTATTCAGTTTTGTAGCAAATATAGGGGATCATTAAAAAAAATCTCCTACATTCAAAACTGAGGCAAAACAGTTAAAATAGTACTGAACCAAATTTATACAAAAGAAAATTTCAAATTAGAATCAATGGGAACATTTTTCCTTAGTATAATTGGTGCAGTTGAAATCTGCATGAAAGTTGTTTCAAGTACAGATATTTAGGGCCATATTTACTAAGTAGGGCTAATCCATAAGACACTTTCATCAGAAGACATCCCCAAGCTCACAGTTTCCCCACAGGTGTATGTATTTTTTATGATTTATGGTGTGGTGATGTATGTTTAATCTTCTTATTGTTTGTCCTGTTTCACATACAGAATATAGAATATTCCATTAAGGCATTGTATACATGTTATCAAGTGTACTTGCTAACTGTTTCACCTACATGGGGGATTCTATATACAGTTGTTGAAACAGTACACACAATAAAACAAACAATGAACATGCATAGCCATACAATTCCTCATAAAAAAAAGGAGAGGTACCTGTGGGGGAACACTTCTGTAGCTCCAATCATCAAGAACATGAAAGTTACAATGAAGGTACTGTGACCAGATGTCCCTGTTTAGCCTGGACAGTCCCTGTTTTTAATGAGCTGTCCCAGTTTCCCAACAATTGTCAAAATGTCCCAGTTTAGCAGGGATAGTCCTGGTTAGTAATGAACCGGTGTCCTCCCAGTGATGGCAGGTAGGAGGGGAGCGGAGGTTGGAGGAGATCAGAGGAGGATGCAGGCGGTAGAGCGCGGGGCTGATCCCATTAGAACAGCTGTAGCCGGTAGGAGGGAAAAGGAGAGCAGGGCTTTCTGGCTGCTTAACTACTGCAGCTTTTGGGCCGCAGGTGGTGCTGCAGAGCACTCCATAGCTGCTCCTTTCTAAATCTCCTGGCTCCGTGTGTCTGTGTTGGTAAGTGTCTGTTTGGCAAGTATGTATGTATGTATGTATGTATGTATGTATGTATGTCTTTATTTATATAGCGCCAAAAGTGTACTCAGCGCTTCACAAAGAATACAGTACAGGGAATTAAAATAAAACATTAAGCGCAGGAAAATCAGACAATAGGAAAAGAAAACCCTGCCCTGTAGAGCTTACAATCTAAGAGGTATGATGGGAGACTTACAGAGACAACAGGTGAGGGAATAAGTGCTGTATATGGCAGTGCTTGGCCACAATGGGTGGTAGGAGTGGCTGAGTGTGGGACAGTAACCATGAGTGCAGGCTGTTGGGATGCTTAACTTGTGGAGTGAGTTTTAAGGTTAGTCGATATTAAATCAGAAGGTTAACACCATTTACAGGGGAAGAGATGGCAGGGAGGCATGGGTGAGATCAGGTTTGTATGTCTTTGTTCAGGCTTAGGGGAGATCCCCAGCAGCAGGAATGAGTAGATAGAGGGTGTGAATACAGGATTTGTGTGGGTGTTTTTTATTGAGGGGTAAAGAAGTTGTTGGGAGAGAGGTGTATAAATAATGGTGCAGTGGGGAGTGGGGAAGTTGTAGTAAGCCGAAATAAATATAACTAGCTGCAGATTAGACATATAGAAATGTACATACGGTACTTACATGAAGCCCTCAGTCTTCAGAACTCTGAAGAATCTGCTTCTGGAAAAAGGGCTTTGGCTATTTATATCTTTAGTGCTAACATCATAGATCACAAGGTAGCTAGTGGGAGGGGTGAAATATGTTGTCCCACACAGTTAACCATTTATGGCAATGAACCCATTATAGCAACCAGTAGCCATCCAAAAGGGGGTTACACAGACATTCTGCTCACTGCACCTCACACCTCCACTCTTATTCCTGATTTATCTACATCCTTTTTTGCCTTGCTGTGTTACACTAACCATTTGCACAGACACCTCACAACTGTACCATAATCCCTGCTCAATTTACATGAGCTTTTTTGCATTTCTATATTACTTTGTGTAGCACACTAATTCACCTCTGTATATCCAGACTTACAAGGATGTCTTTCTTGTATAAATATCATATGCTGTTTCAGCTGCATTTGTAAAAAAAAAAAAAATCTGCCTTAAAAGGGGATCTTTGTGGCATTTGATAGGGGAGCAACTGAGGCAATTTGAGTAGGCCACAGCTCTGGACAGCAGTGACAATGTTGGCATCAGCCAAATCACCCAATGTATAGCCTTTCCAGATAAGACAATTGTTTGTATGCACCATAACTGTGAGAATGGTGAATGCCATGCTCAACACGTCCGCATGTACTGCTGCGGCAGCTTTTATTCTTAGTAATCGCTGGCATGTACCTGGCATGTTCCTGGAATGCCACTCTGTTCACCTGGAGCATGCCGGGCTCCTTTTGCCTTCCCAGCCAGGCGCATGCCCGGCTGACGCGCGGTTGATGTGTTAATTAATAATGGTTCAGGATTTACTAGGCTGCAATGCTTCGCGTGTCCGCCAGATGGCATAAATTCATGACTTGTAATGCGCCGAATCAGTAATTGCAGGTGTTTCGTTTAAAAAAGATACTGTACCACAGTGTGCCATTGTAACTTGGCCTTGGCCTTGAGACTGAAGGAAGAGTTGCCAAAATGTATCAATTTAGGCTTTTCATATTAAAGAAAGACAAAGACCAGTTTCAGTTACAGTATTCTCCAGAGACCCGCCCGCCATGAGTGTTCAAGTGCAGCCTGCTTTCCAAAAACCTGACAGAAGTTACGGGTATTTGATATGGGCCGCGATAAATGCAACAGAGGATAAGATGGCAACAGTTGCTCAAATTTATCAGTATTTTATCGAAAAATATGACTTTTACAAATTTTCGCCAACTCCTCATACGTGGAAGCGTGCAATAAAGAAAAGGTTATGTAGTGACCCCTGTTTTCACCGTATTGAGCCCCAATTTGTTGGAGGGTATTGGTGTGTATCACCGGGTTTTTCCCGTATCTATGATTATGGAGGCAGCAAAAGGCAAAGGGTCGTGTTAAAACCAACTAAGAAGCGACAGTCGCTGCCAAGCAATGCACCAGCACCAGCACCGGCTTCCAATGACGGTCCCACTGTCAGTGACAACCCTGAGCCTGAGCCTGAGGCTGAGCTGGATTTGGCGTGCAGTTTTGATGAAGCTTGCATGTACCTAAGCGATTTCCAGCCTCACCTGCTGACTACAGATGGAATAGTCCCGCTGCCAACTATCGACGTGGATGATGAAGAAAGCTGGACTGGCAGTGGACCGGCACCGGCGCAAGCTGAATGGGAAATTCAATGGTGAGTACTGTCTTGTTGCCGTATTATTTTGGTGGGGCTGGCTGGGTACTTCTTTAGGGGGCTGACCATTACTGTACATTAAAACTTTTCTTTTTTTTCCTCAGAAAAGAAAACGGCTAATGGGGGGATTTCGATGGATAATATTGTACTGTATGCTGATTTTTTCCGGCCGTACAGTATACTGTGTAATAAACCCTGATTAAATAAAACTATGCATTTATTCTACATATTCAGTATCGTTTCATTATTTGTCTTCCACAGTATACTGTACAGTGGTATACAGTGCCTAACATCTATGGGCAAAAAGAATTTTATTCCTAGGTGCCCTAGAACAGAAGTTCCCACGCCAATTGCCCGTGAACTTGACCACGGCCCTAAGTAGTTCCCACGCCAATTGCGCGAATATAATGTAAAATAACCCGTTCTGTGGGTCTGAGCGGGTTGAAATTTACCTGGTCCCCATGCGGGAGGACCCTTGCCATAGTGGCAAAATATCAGCTTTGCACGACCCACGGAACCGAAGATACCAGAAGACAGTTTAAAAGCACATTACCAAAGTGGCTTTTTTTCTGCCATGTAAGTCAATGGCAGAAACCTGAAATTTAACATCACCCTGACTCCGTTCTGTTGCCACGAGAGGGTCGCAATTTGCCATGCAATCCTGCCGCAACTAGGGCTACATGGTGACCGAATTTGAGCGCTCTAGCTCGAACAGAACCGGAGTTCTGGGTTCCAGGTTTCTGCTCATTGTGACAGCTGCTTCAAAGCTTTCTCCGCCATTTGCGCTCAATGGTAGGACCCTCCTCGCCGGCGTGACCCTTTCTCGTCGCCATTACTGCTGGGGCCCTGTTGGGGTCAAGTGAGGGGGTTCCTAACATCTAGGGGCCAAATAAATTTTATTTCTAGGTGCCCTAAAACAGAAGTTCCCACGCCAATTGACCTAGTTCCCACGCCAATTGACCTAGTTCCTACGCCAATTGCGCGACAAGCCAGTAAAAAAACAGTGCAGCAAGCCGCTACAGTACAGTACATTTGTTACACTGGCAAAGGAGCAAATGGAAACAATGTGAGGCAATTCAACATGGTCTTTTATTCGTGGAGTCAGTACAAAACATTTATTTACAATATTGAAACATTTAAAGTGCACAAGGAAACATTTTTGGTGCATGGGGCAAAGGGAGTTACAGTAAAGTGACTTGCTTTTTTTTAACCATCCATACACAATAATACATTCTGCAGCCTTTATTACAGTACATTCTTCTGTCTGCCGCAAAACATTTTTGGTGCGTGGGGCACAGGGAGTTAAAGTGACTTGCTTTTTATGTACTGTATTTGGGGGTTGTCTTTGGGGGTTTATTCATCCAATTATTATGATGAACTGCCTTTTGAAATTACACTGCTGTTAACTACAGTATTTCAGCCACACACCTCCACAGTTTTTAATCCCTCCCTAGCCAAGTGTTAATCGGCTGAGTCACCCTAGCTAGCCTACAGTACCATCCCCCTCTCTCCACACATTGGGTCGTTGATCTGCTGCATATAGGCATTGTGTTCTTAATCCGCCCATAGACGAGCTACAGTACAAACACTCAGCACGCCTGCTTCTAATCACACCATCCCCCTCCCCCAACCCTTGGAGGCCTGTTCTTTGAACGGTACTGTAATGCTTTGAAAAGTCCCCTCTCGAATTTGAAATGTAAATCTTTGTCAGTCACTATGGTTTACAGTCACATGTTTTTAATACAATACAGTACATTCTTTAATATCTTTAAAATAAAAATATATAAATCCTGTATACAGTATACTGTAAGTACATACTGTATAATGTAAAATAACCCGTTCTGTGGGTCTGAGCGGGTTGAAATTTACCTGGTCCCCATGCGGGAGGACCCTTGCCATAGTGGCAAAATATCAGCTTTGCACGACCCACGGAACCGGAGATACCAGAAGACAGTTTAAAAGCACATTACCAAAGTGGCTTTTTTCTGCCATGTAAGTCAATGGCAGAAACCTGAAATTTAACATCACCCTGACTCCGTTCTGTTGCCACGAGAGGGTCGCAATTTGCCATGCAATCCTGCCGCAACTAGGGCTACATGGTGACCGAATTTGAGCGCTCTAGCTCGAACAGAACCGGAGTTCTGGGTTCCAGGTTTCTGCTCATTGTGACAGCTGCTTCAAAGCTTTCTCCGCCATTTGCGCTCAATGGTAGGACCCTCCTCGCCGGCGTGACCCTTTCTCGTCGCCATTACTGCTGGGGCCCTGTTGGGGTCAAGTGAGGGGGTTCCTAACATCTAGGGGCCAAATAAATTTTATTTCTAGGTGCCCTAAAACAGAAGTTCCCACGCCAATTGACCCAGTTCCCACGCCAATTGACCTAGTTCCTACGCCAATTGCGCGACAAGCCAGTAAAAAAACAGTGCAGCAAGCCGCTACAGTACAGTACATTTGTTACACTGGCAAAGGAGCAAATGGAAACAATGTGAGGCAATTCAACATGGTCTTTTATTCGTGGAGTCAGTACAAAACATTTATTTACAATATTGAAACATTTAAAGTGCACAAAGAAACATTTAAAGTGCACAGCATTTCAAAACATCAACAAAACAAAACATTTTTGGTGCATGGGGCAAAGGGAGTTAAAGTGACATTTTAAGTAACATCTCCTTTATTAAAGAAACCCAGTACTGTATACAGTACAGTGGGATGGTGCCCAACACTGTCAGTCAGACCTGCACCAGTTCAGTCCTAGAGGGCAGCAAACAGGGCAGGTTTTCAGGGCAAAACATGGAGAGTACAATACAGTTCAGCACAACAGTATGGTCTCACTGACAGTCCTCCACATTGTCCAACCATGGCCGATTCCTTGCATGGCGCAAAACGCCATTAATGCAGTCTCTAACGCCTTTCATTACAGGATCTGTAACTGTATAAAAGCGCCGCAATTCTTCCACAATGTTTTTCCTTAAATTGGCAGGAAGGGCCTTTTTTAGGCGATTCCCATCGTAGTTCACTTTGAACACCCACTCGCAGTACAACGTGTAGGGAACCTGGTGCTTAAAAATGATCAAGGCATACTTGTGGGGTACACCAGCACTCATCACCCTATACTTCTCCCTAAGCGCTGCTGGCAGATCACGCAGGGTGATGTCGGGCACTGTTTCTATGCGAGCGGGTGTAGGTCTTTTGGGAACGGGTGTGCTTGAGGCGACGGGCGATGGTAGGATGTCTGGGAGGAAGCTTTCCTCCGGTTGTGGTCGCCGTGTTGTCTCCTCGCGTGGTCTTGATGGGGTTGTCATGTCCTCCTCAACCGCATACATGTACACTACATCTTGTGGTGGAGGGGGGGCGCATGGTGATGGAAGGGGGTCAATGCTCCCATTCATCACATCCATGTCACCCTCCTGCTCCGGCGTCGGGGAAACAGGGGCATTAGCACCGAGCAAATAATGTATGCCCGCAATGTCAGCCTCTATCTTCTCCATCCGTTGATCCATCCGTTGCTCCATTTGTAGCATCCGTTGATCCATCCCTTGCTCCATTTGTAGCATCCGTTGATCCATATGTAGCATCCGTTGCTCCACATTTATCATGGTCTCCAGAAGCAGATCTATTTTTGCCAGCACAATAGAATTCCCGGGGAGATCCACACTTATCTCATTCAGCATTCGGTCCAACGAGCTGCTTCTTGTGCATGGCGTCTGGACATCTGGGGGGATGGGTGCAACGGAGGAAGAGATGGGGGTTCGATGGAGAGAAGCGGCATCGATGGAGAGTGGAGGAGGTGACCTGTGGATACCCGGTAGAGGAGAAGCGGCAGCGTCGTCGAAGAGGGATGGAGAAGGTGACCTTTGGATTTCCGGGCGAGAAGCAGAGTCATCTAAGCGCAAAGGAGACAGTGACCCGTGGATTTCAGAGGCGGCAGCGTCGTCAGATGGAACCGGAGAAGATGGGCGTGGAGAAGAAAGGATGAAGATTTCCGGGACAGCTACAGCAGAGTCGTCGAAACATATGGGAGGAAGTGGTCTGCGGATTCGATGGGTTGGCTGCCATTCGTTTTGCGTAAAGAGCGTATTACCGTATATCTTCTTCACATAATGAGGCTTACGTCTAAGAAAACCCTTAGCCTTTGGGGTCAGCAGAACGTTTTCTTTATTGGACTTCTGACCTCGTTGTGCCATTAACCACCGTGAGCTATCATGCACAAGGAAAAAACAGAGACCGGAAAAAGGCACCAAGGGTAACAAACGCGTAAGTATATTTATAAAACTTAACAAAAAAAAAATATAGAAAACTGTACTGTACAACTGTATATTTCAATTAATCTTACAACGGTATATACTGAATAGGATTTACTGTATATTTATATTACAACAGTATATGTATTTGGTATATTTATATTTATAGTACAACAGTATATATATTTTGTCTATTTATATTTATAGTACAGCAGTATACGATTTTTGGATATTTCAATTAATCTTACAACGATATATACTGAATAGGATGTACTGTATATTTATATTTATATTACAACAGTATATTTATTTGGCATATTTATATTTATAGTACAATAGCATATATATTTTGTCTATTTATATTTATAGTACAGCAGTATACGTTTTTTTGTATATTTCAATTAATCTTACAACGGTATATACTGAATAGGATGTACTGTATATTTATATTTATATTACAACAGTATATTTATTTGGCATATTTATATTTATAGTACAACAGATATTATTTTGTCTATTTATATTTATAGTACAGCAGTATACTTTTTTTGTATATTTCAATTAATCTTACAACGGTATATACTGAATAGGATGTACTGTATATTTATATTTATATTACAACAGTATATTTATTTGGTATATTTATATTTATAGTACAACAGTATACAGTATATATTTTGTCTATTTATATTTAATGTACTGTATATTACAACATTACATTTATATACATTTTATATTGCTGCATAGTAATAAAACAATATAATTTCTTTACATTGTAGGGAGACAACTCTTCTGGTGGACAAAATAAGTGAGGAGAATGATGAGAGGAGTGCATTAAGGGTCAAATACACTCTGCAGGAAAAGCACAATATGACTGTATCCGAGAGCAGCATAAAGAAGATAAGACGCAGCATTGGATGGAAATATGGACGTGTGAGGTTAGTACTGGACAGTACAGGAGGTAAAAGTGTTGTTTCGCAAACTGTACTGCACTGTGCCACAAATTTTTTTTATTCCTTGTCATTACAGAGTGTACCCCATGATACGGGACGCAAACAAAATCAAAAGAGTGCTCCAGGCCCAGGCATGGATCGACAGCGGGGAGACTTTCCAGGATTGCATCTTGACTGATGAGTCTACTGTGTCGCTGGAGAGATTTGCACGATTTGCGTTCCACAAAAAAGTCCGCTTATGTTTGAAGCCGCGGCCAAAACACCCTGTGAAGCTGCATGTGTGGGGTGCCATCTCTAGGCGTGGACCGGGATGCATTGTCATCTTTGAAGGTAAAATGTATCAAATATAATGTCGCCTAATGCACTGTACTTGACTAGTGTTGCCTTACCGTATGCACTGTACTGTACTATTGTGCAGTTTTTTGAGCACTTTTCTTTTCTTGCTATAGGAATCATGAATAAAGCTTTCTTCCAAGACAACATTGTGCCCGAGATAGTGCAATACATCAAACGCTACTTCACCAATGGTTACCGCTTCTACCAGGACAACGATCCCAAGCACACTGCGTCAACGGCGCATATCCTTGAGCGCGGCATCAACTGGGTGAAGACACCAGCGGAGTAAGTGCAGTAGACCGTGTCCCATTTTTGTTCCCCACTGTTTTTAGCTCTTAAACCAATTGTCCTTTCTTTCCAATGACAGGTCGCCAGACTTCAATCCGATCGAAATGGTCTGGCATCAGCTGAAGGACCATATCCGGAAAGTGGTGAAACCCTCCAAAAAGGACGAGTTGTTGAAAGGCATACAGAGTTTTTGGAACGATGTACTCACCGTGGAACGCTGCAATAAATATATAGACCATATTGCCACTGTGTTGCCCATTGTCATCGCGCGTAATGGGCAAGCATCAGGAAAGTAGTACTGTGCTGTAGTATTGTAAGTACAGTATGTTACAGGTAAGTATGGCACAAATTTTTTTCTTTCCAGATAGTAAGAGTACAGTATACAGTAGTTAGTTTTTTTTTTTACAGAGAGAGCAGCACCAGCCATTAGGTTACAGATACATAGAATTTAACAGTAGTCAGAGTATACAGTAGTTCCAGTATGGTATACAGTACAGTACACTAGATGGACAGTACTACAGTAACTGCCTACTGACTGCCCCATTTTTTTTCTTTCCAGAGAAAGCTGCACCAGCCACCTACAGTAGTTCTGCCATAATACAGTACAGTAACTGCACTAATTTTTGGTTTTCTTGTCGTTCCAGGAAAAACGGTGGCCTAGGGGGATGGGGGCGTTGTGTCCAGTCAAATCTGCTTGTACAGTCAAATGTACAGTATATAAACAGCGGCAATGATCTACACAAAACCTCTCCTCTCTCAATGAACTACTGTACTGCAGACAGAATGAGGAAAAGATAAAGACTAAAGAAAAATTAATTTTACTATTCAGTATACAGTACAGTATATTATACAGTACATTACAGTACTGTACTGTATATACTGTAGTATTAACTAATATTCTTATAAATGTGCATTACTCATGTTTCCCCATGTTTCACAAAGGTTTTCCAAATGGTTATCCAATTTCAAGCTGCCAAAATAACTTAATAAAGACTGCATTACTGTATGTATTATTCCTGATTATTTTTAAAATAAAATAAATATTTATTCACTTTTCTGCGAATCATAATCATTTACAGCCACCCCTACAGTGCACCAATGAATTATTTTATTTAGGTATTTATAAAATATTTTACCAGGATTTATATATTTTTATTTTAAAGATATTAAAGAATGTACTGTATTGTATTAAAAACATGTGACTGTAAACCATAGTGACTGACAAATATTTTCACACCCTGATGAAATATTGTCTCAGTGTACTCTCAATTCTCACAGTGCTTTGCACATCAGATTTACATTTCAAATTCGAGAGGGGACTTTTCAAAGCATTACAGTACCGTTCAAAGAACAGGCCTCTAAGGGTTGGGGGAGGGGGATGGTGTGATTAGACGCAGGCGTATTGTACTGTGTTTGTAGCTCGGCTCTGGGCAGATTAAGAACACAATGCCAATATGCTTGGCTAGGGAGGGATTAAAAACTCTGGAGGTGTGTGGCTGAAATAGTTAACAGCATTGTCATTTCAAAAGGCAGTTAATCATAATAATTGGATGAATAAACCCCCAAAGACTACCACAAAATACAGTACATAAAAAGTAAGTCACTTTAACTCCCTGTGCCCCACGCACCAAAAATGTTTTGTGGCAGGCAGAAGAATGTACTGTAATAAAGGCTGCAGAATGTATTATTGTGTATGGATGGTTAAAAAAAAGCAAGTCACTTTACTGTAACTCCCTTTGCCCCATGCACCAAAAAAGTTTCCTTGTGCACTTTAAATGTTTCAATATTGTAAATAAATGTTTTTGTACTGACTCCACGAATAAAAGACCATGTTGAATTGCCTCACATTGTTTCCATTTGCTCCTTTGCCAGGGTAACAAATGTACTGTACTGTAGCGGCTTGCTGCACTGTTTTTTTACTGGCTGGTCGCGCAATTGGCATAGGAACTACGGCAATTGGCGTGGGAACTAGGTCAATTGGCGTGGGAACTTCTGTTTTAGGGCACCTAGAAATAAAATTTATTTGGCCCCTAGATGTTAGGAACCCCCTCACTTGACCCCAACAGGGTCCCAGCAGTAATGGCGGCGAGAAAGGGTCACGCCGGCGAGGAGGGTCCTACCATTGAGCGCAAATGGCGGAGAAAGCTTTGAAGCGGCTAAGTCACAATGAGCAGAAACCTGGAACCCAGAACTCCGGTTCTGTTCGAGCTAGAGCGCTCAAATTCGGTCACCATGTAGCCCTAGTTGCGGCAGGATTGCATGACAAATTGCGACCCTCTCGTGGCAACAGAACGGAGTCAGGGTGATGTTAAAGTTCAGGTTTCTGCCATTGACTTGCATGGCAGAAAAAAAGCCACTTTGGTAATGTGCTTTTAAACTGTCTTCTGGTATCTCCGGTTCCGGGGGTCGTGCAAAGCTGATATTTTGCCACTATGGCAAGGGTCCTCCTGCATGGGGACCAGGTAAATTTCAACCCGCTCAGACCCACAGAACGGGTTATTTTACATTATCTTTGCGCAATTGGCGTGGGAACTACTTAGGGCCGTGGCCAAGTTCACGGGCAATTGGCGTGGGAACTTCTGTACTAGGGCACCTAGGAATAAAATTCTTTTTGCCCATAGATGTTAGGCACTGTATACCACTGTACAGTATACTGTGGAAGACAAATAATGAAACGATACTGAATATGTAGAATAAATGCAAAGTTTAATTTAATCAGGGTTTATTACACAGTATACTGTATGGCCGGAAAAAATCAGCATACAGTACAATATTATCCATCGAAATCCCCCCATTAGGTGTTTTCTTTTCTGAGGAAAAAAAAAGAAAAGTTTTAATGTACAGTAATGGTCAGCCCCCTAAAGAAGTACCCAGCCAGCCCCACCAAAATAATATGGCAACAAGACAGTACTCACCATTGAATTAAAATTCATTTTCCCCCAGATGTTAGGAACCCCCTCACTTCACCCAAACAGGGTCCGAGCATGTACTGTACAGTACTTTAAAATAAATTAAATATGCAATTTTACTATTACTGCACGCGCACGCACGCACAGACTGTGTACTGCAGGTTGAACCACGAAGGTATTAGACTTTAGAGACAACAGCTCGCAAACGCCCCCATGTGTTTTTACACGGCATTGCAGTATTGCAGCCAGCCGGAATAAAATGCTTAAATCACAGCCGCGAATATAACGCTATATACACCGTGAGAAAACGACACAAAACCGCACATCACCGGGATCCTCTGAAATTCGCGGAGTTAGCCAAGTAAGAATAAAGTTGGTCGCCAGTGTACATGTGACATGTCTGGAATTGATAGTGAGCCTGGCAGAAAGACAAAGCTGAATTCAGCTGACCAGTGTCGTCTATACTAGTACTTCCCCATCAACACTGATGTTCACTCTCTTGGCCCCACATATTTACCACAAGTAGTATCACCTGAGACTTGCATCAGCAAATGTATACCAAATGGAGCCATGCTCTAATATACAGCAGGATGGATGTCAGACATATAGCATATACTGGTACAATATGGTATCATCATGCTATGTGTCTGTCATCCTCCTACGAATAACAAGAATAATAGAATATACTATATGAACAGATAACAAGACTGTGACTTTGTGAGAGCATGGAACTTAGTTACAGCTGAGTACCCTATATCCAACTGAGTATTGTACAACACACAAGTATCACCAGGTTGCCAATTTCTAATACCTAAATGTGAAGAATAGTGTCAGTACTATTAGCAGTACCCATGCATGATACTAGTAGTTGGACAAACCCATTGTCAGATTCAAAATGTAAAATCAAATTATAGGGATACCTTGACTGCCCATCCATGCTCCTAGTGAACCAGCATCAATGTGCCCCAATTCTCAATGGCAGTGTGTATTTATGGTGGCTGGAAGGTGATACAGTAGACTGGCTACAGAAATACAGTAAACTTTGGCATTTTAGGTCTCCTTGTGATGTAGGCGCAGGTAGCTGTGCCGGGTGGAGTACCAAGGTGGCGCCTTTCCTCCCCCCTAGGCAAGGAGGCACTACCTATAAGACATTGGGACACTGCTGAACCCTGTACAGTTTCCAGGAGTGGCCAACTAAATTATAACACTACCCAGGATGATGGGGGTCTCTACTTACGGGAGATGCTATTTGGGATACTGCTGCTTTCCCCTCTGTCACTGACTCCTCCGATCTCCCATCCTCATCAGTAAAGCTATTACAACTACTCCCGAAATGGGGCTAATAGGACTTTTGGCAACCAGATGCACAATACCTAAATGCAGTAAAAACAAATATGAAAGGAGGCGCATGCGCGACGGGTACGGTGATTGAGGTGTAAGTTAAAGGCTCCACTACCTGTCGGCAGATAAAGATAATAAAAGACAATTTAATCGAAACTCGGCATTACTACTTATAAGTCCCCAAACGCAAGACACTCGGTGGATCACGATAAGGCCACCAGAGGAGAAATGGCAACGACGCGGCAGAAAAATAAGCGCAAAACATACGTGCGCTCATACTTCACAGGCTCAAGCAAGGCCAGGGTAGCGGAGAACTTGGCGGTGTCCGACTCCGACTCGAAAGCATTTTTTAGGGGAGAGGTGGAGGGACTCAGGAGGGATATCCTGCAAATTGAGACCCGTACGAACGAACTAGAGGAGCGCATGGAGGAAAGCCCGAGGTGCCACCAGGAGACTAATAAAAGGATGGGAGCATTGGAATCCAGAGTTGCAGAACTGGAAGACCGGCAGGAGGACAGCGAGAACAGGGACCGGCGCAACAATCTGCGTGTACGAGGGATCCCTGAAGAGATTCTAGACCCAGAGGTCCTGCTGAGCCGGTGGATGACCTCCATCATGTCGGGCAAGTCGGAGGCAGAGTTGTCAATGGACCACTGCCACCGGGCCCTGAGGTCTCGTCCACTACCAAAAAATCCCCCACGAGACATAATCCTCCGTTTACACCATTTCAAAACCAAGGAAGAGATCTGTAAAGTTACAAGGGCGACACCAACTATATCATTCGAGGGATCAACCATGGCTATTTTCCAGGATATATCTCATGTAACCCTGGCTCGACGAAGAGCATTGCTGCCAATTACAAAAGAGCTGCGGGACAAGGACATAAGATACAGATGAGCTTTCCCATTCGCCCTCGTGGTCGTGAAAAATGGCAGATCCCACGTCCTGAAGCACATCTCAGAGGGAACTACCTTCTTGAAAAAGCTAGGGCTCAACACTCCTGCTACTCTCAAAGGGAACTCGGAGACACGTCCTCCACGTGCAGCAGCCTGGGAGACTGTGGCCACCCCAGCAGACAAGAGAAAGGACAAGACGGGAGAAAACGCCAATTGATCCTTAAAGTGACAGTTAAACTGGCTCGCTGCCTAACATCGTTGAGTTTACAAATAAAAATAAAAAAGAAAGTTGTTTTAATGATCTAGACTTGTGCCTGCCCTGTAATACGGCCGACAAATAACCCCTGACCCTCCCGTTTGTTAAGGGGTTACAGGGAGAGTGGAATGGGCGCCTAACACTGAAAAACAAAAACGATAGCAAAGTCTTCCAAAATGGCTACAAGACTCTTACCTGTACAAGAAGCGGCAAAAACGCAGCAGGAGACATGGTGGCGACAGTTTCGGCAGGAAGAAGTGGTGCGCAGTGCTAGCCCGCCCTCAGATACACCCACTTCCGACAGTGGACGGCCTCCAACTGAGCTCGCATTGCGGACGTCAGGAGGCGTGATCTCGCGACACTTCGAGGAATCCCAGATGACGCAGGAAGAGCGAAAGCAGCCTCCAGGAAATGCGACGCCAGAAGAGACCCAGCACTCCCCGGCGGAGGTGCGCGAACTCCACTGCCGGGGGTGGAAAGAAAGAAGAGGGGTGAGGGGGCCGGAGCGATATGAAGAGGTGAGAGGGGGGAGCGGGAGGTAGAGGCGGGAGGGGGGAACAAGATACAGAGGAGAGAGTGGATGAAGAGGCAGGAGAGGGGAGCAGGATGAAAAGGCAAGAGGGGGCTGCGGGATGAAAAGGCAAGAGGGGGTATGGGATGAAGAGGCAGGGAGCGGGATGAAGAGGGGGGAGAAGAGCGGTGGAGAGTAGAACCCAGTACCCACAAGGGGGACAAGGTGAGGCCTCCCTGGCAGAGATGGGAAAGAGTGGGAAAGGGAGTACGTAAAAGGAGAAGAGGAGTCTGGGTCCAGATGAGGGAAACCCACCAACAACAGGAGAGGGGGGAGAGTCTAGGGGGTCCAGGGAAAAAAAACCTTATAGGTGGTCAGTAAAATTGGAAGGAGGGGTGAAGACACAGAAGCTAGCAGGGCAAAGAGAGGCGGCACAGAAATCAAGAGGCACCAGGTCACACAGTAACGGCCTGTGGTTAGGGGAGTCAGTTTTATAGGTTGAAAAGAGTCACACAGCCACACTTAGATTAGGGCTGAGTTAATTACTCTAGAGGTTTGGGAAAAGTTCGGTTACGAAGTTTGGAACTGCCGGCGGGTGTGCCGGGGACTACCACCAATCCTGCCCATAGGCATGCGCTGTTGCGGCGGGGAAGGGGGCCTAGCCCTCAGCCCCGTCAAAGACCTGGGAACTGATGGCCGGCAGGAGAGGCCATGGGACTGGACTGGGAGGGAGGAGGGTCCAGGAAGGGGAGATACCCCCGGGCGTTGAACCTGAGGTCCTCAGAGACCACTATGGTTCTAAATGTATATGTCCAAGTTGTCTGTTTTTTCTGTTCTTCCCTTGTGTTTCCCCCCCCCCGCCCACCCCAGGGTTCCTTGATGAAGGAGTAAAGACCAGAGGAAGTCGCCATCGCAGAGACAATCTCCATAATGCTTCACCTCATAAGGGTAAGATCTGGTTCTACTTTATACACTGCAACCCATTCAACACAAAGTTATGGCTGTAACATTTGTATCCCAGAACATCAAAGGGTTTAATAGCCCGAAAAAATGCAAGTTTGCCTTTTCTGAGTTCAGACGAAGAGGAGCAGATGTGGTTTTCCTCCAGGAGACACACTTCAGTACACATAGCAGCCCAGGGTTTTTTGACAAACACTAGAGGCAATTTTTTCTGTCCTCCGCTAATGAAAAAAAGAAGGGCGTTGCTATCGTATTTAATAACAAATCCCCTTCCAGGTGGAGAGGGTAAAGAGAGACAGGAAGGGGCGATACCTCATTTTAGTGGGGCTCCTGCAGCAGAGTAAAACGACATTAGCCTGCGTCTATCTACCCGGTGAAAATGAAACACAGTTTTTCGAGGAGTTCTTCCAGACGCTCCAAAGATGGGCAGAAGGGAGTGTAATCCTCGCGGGTGATTTTAATAAGGTGATCGACCCGCGCATAGATAGATCCCCATAGCAACAGAAAACCAGACGCGAAGGCAACGGGCCTTTGCTAAAAGGCCTTAAGCAAGGGAACCTTGTGGACATATGGAGGAAGCAACACCAAGGGGAACGTAGATACACATTCTACTCCAACCCCCACGACAGTTACAGCAGGATCGACCACTTTTTTGTTTTAAGTAGAATGGTTCCACAGATTTCCGACACCAAAATACATGATATTACTTGGTCGGACCACGCATCAATAGAGCTAAGATGCGCACAAATTAGACCAGTTAGCCCGGGAGCAAACTGGAAACTTAATGAATCGTTGATTAAGATACCAGATCTAGCAAAAACAGTTAATGAGGAAATCGTTCAGTTTTTCCAGACTAATCTAGGCAGTGTGGAATCCCACGCAATGTTGTGGGAGGCTCATAAGGCCACAATGAGGGGGGTTCTGATAAGCATAGCGGCCAGAAGGAAACGGCAAAGGGATGCCAAATTTACTCAACTTTATAAGAGGTTACATGAGCTCTCTACACTACATAGCCGATCAGGTAGAGGGGATACACTAAAGGAGTTGAAGGATGTAAGGATTGAGCTTAACCTCCTCCTCACATCCCGGGCTGAAAAAGATTTGAGTTGGACACAGAGGAAGTTCTTTGAGAAAGCTAACAAACCGGACACAATGTTGGCCACCAGACTCCGTAATAGACAATCAAATTACAACATACAAACAATTAGGACAGAGACGGGGGAGTTATCCTCTAATCCCAAAAATATAGCAGAAGAGTTTAAAAAATATTATGCACAGCTATACAATGGGGAGAAGGTGATTCATACCGCTAAGACGAGCAGTAAACTGCAGAAATTCCTAGCAGATGCTGCACTGTCACAGCTGAACAGCTTGGAGTGCGAGGCAATACTGCGTGATTTCACACGGGAAGAATTAACAGCGGTAGTCAAGAATCTAAAGTCCTCTAAAGCCCCGGGCCCAGACGGGTTCTCCAATCTTTACTATAAAAAATTCATAGGCATACTCGCCCCACATATGCTCCGGTTATTTAACGGAGTCCTGGCAGGAGAGCCCTTCTCAGAGCAGATGCTCCAGGCGTCGACATCCTTGATTCATAAAGGGGACAAAGATCCCACAAATTACCAAAGTTACAGGCCGATTTCATTGATCAACTCTGATGTTAAAATATACTCTAAATTATTGGCCAATCGTTTAAGCGTCATCCTGCGGAGGCTGATCCATCCGGACCAGGTCGGTTTTATTAGAGAGAGACAAGCGGCCGACAATTGTAGATATAATTGATTTTGCTGAGGCCCACTGGGTCCGGAGCATGGTGTTGAGCTTAGACGCGGAGAAAGCCTTTGACAGGATAGACTGGCCATACTTGGAGTCCACGCTTGGGGCATTTGGATTTGGGGATAAAATCTTAAGGGCAATAAAAGCGTTATACTTAGCGCTGGCAGCAAGGGTGATTCACCAGGGTTTCCCCTCAGAGCTGTTCCGAATCAAAAGTGGTACGAGACAAGGTTGCCCGTTAGCTTTTCGCCCTATGCATCGAACCACTAACTGCCCAAATTCCTAACAACCCAGATATCGCTGGAGTACAAATACACTCGCAAGAACACAAAGTGGCATTGTACGCAGATGATATCATTCTAACACTTACTAAACCACTCACCTCGCTACCTAACCTGTTTGAGCTTCTAGATAGATTTTCCCGGATCTCTGACTTTAAGATAAATCAGACAAAATCCGAGGCACTTGGCCTGAACATCCCACGTGAGATGGAGAAATTGATAGAACTCAACTTTGAGTTTAAGTGGCAACCCAACTCCATAAAATATCTGGGGGTGCATACAGTATCACAAAAAAGACAGCCGCCCTATACCAAGCAAATTATCCCAGTCTCTTAAGAACTCTGAAGAAAGAGCTGAAAGACTGGTCAGCATATGGTATTTCATGGATGGGTAGGATATACAGCGTAAAGATGAACATCCTTCCCCGGATTTTATACCTGTTCCAGACTCTTCCGATACCCGTGGTGCGGTCGGAGATAGCAGACCTTCAAAACTCAATAAAAAAATTTCTTTGGAAGGGTAAACAACCACGGATAAATGCAAAAATTATGCAGAAACCTAGGGAAGCTGGTGGTCTAGCAGTCCCGAGCTTATTGTCCTATTATAAAGCGGCGCAACTGTGCCAAATCACGTAATGGCATGGGGACCCGGAGCTTCGAAGGTGGGTAGCGCTAGAAAAAGAGGTGTGCCCGCTAGCGCTCAGAGATTTAATATGGTACCCAAGGAAATGGGTAAAGGACATAAAAAAAACCTCTAACCACTGTGCTCAACTCAATGTCGGTCTGGGAGGTGGCCAAAAGTAACCGCTCATTGACCTCCAAACACACACTAATGGCCCCTTTGTACGGTAACCCAGACTTTGCTCCTGGGCTAGATGGTAAGAGTTTCACGCTTTGGCGACAATTAGGGTTCAGTCGACTGAAGGACCTGAAGGGTAGTAACACCATCAAATCATTTGACCAATTAAAGTCAAAAAAGGGCATTCCTAACACAGAATTTATTAGGTACCTCCAGGTTCGGGCATTTTACAATACACACCCGGTGCGACCACCGTTAACGAATTTTGAAAGGCTCTGCGTGCGGGGCACGGACACGCGGGGACTGATCTCTACTCTGTACAGGAATGTGGTCGTTGCTGACAGAGACGACACAAACAGACCCAGGTTTATGAGGCAATGGGAAGTTGATTTACAGGGAACCCTAGAAGACGAGGACTGGACAGCAATATTCCAGGCTGCGGCCAGTAGTTCCATCTGCACGACATTGAAGGAGAACTCATATAAAGTTTTGTTAAGATGGTATCTCACTCCAGTCAGATTGGCTAAATTTGTGTCGGGTTCTTCCCCACTCTGTCCTCGGCAGTGTGGGGAACAGGGAGATCTGGTGCACATGCTGTGGTCTTGCCCGAAAATAGTACCCGTTTGGAACCAGATCAGAGATTGGGTACAGAGGATTTTGGGCCTCCAAATTCAGCTAGACCCGTGGCTGTTCCTTTTAAGTAAACCCACAGAAGAAGTATCACGAACGGGGAACAAATTAATAGCAACGGCTATGAGGTGCTAGACCGCAGCATTATGGAACCAGAACGCAATTCCATCAATAGAAAAAATCAGAAACAGAATTTGGTTTGTATGCCAGATGGAAAAGTTAACGACACTGGCGAAAAATTCCAAAAGGTCTAGCTGCCTTGGCTGGCCCAGACAGATATTCCAGGGGTGAGCGATGACACAATTTGGCTATGATAGAATAAACTGAGTCCTCCTTGGATGAGCAGTGCAGTATGGGAACACGACAAGACATGACGACTCGATAGCAGGTACTCCTGCAGGGATCCTGCAAAACACAAGCTATACAGCACGAGTGGAGACAGGAAATGCAGAATATATAAGTAGCACCCATCGGATGGCAGCGAACGACTGGAGGGTGGACATACCCTCACCGAACCCACCCCCCCTCCCTCCTTCTTCCCCCCCCTTCCGTGGTTCTTGTCTTGTCATCTCTCCATCATTTGTTCTGTTATATGTCTTCAAAAGATTCTGTCTACCAAATTATGGTACTGTTATTTGGTTTGTATAAGATGTATGCAAAAATCTAATAAAAAGAAAGTTAAAAAAAACAAAACAAATATGAAAAAACAGACATTACAATTAAAATACACTATAAAAACATTATTAAACATACTGTATAATTGTAATTATTTTAGTTAAATACTAGCCCATGTTGGTGCTTATGGTTTAGCTTTGTTGCCACAGACATCAATGGGGTTAATGTATTTTTGACCTTAGGGTTTGTAATTTATATTGTTACCCTCTCCCATTGTATTGTGGTGCAGTATTTAACTCGTATTTATCAGTGGAGTTTATTACTGCATCGTCACTCACCTTAAAATGTCGCACCCAGTAAAATGTTACTGCAATGTTGATGACTTTGGCCATGAAAACACAAGGTGGACCTATACTCTGAAAATGTTATTACATTAAGACAAGATAAAGTAGAAACCATAAGCAAAAAAGTCAAAAATATAATGGAAAAAAACTAAAAAAACTGAAAAAACCCCAAAACATAAAAAATAAGACAAACCCACTTGTTTGCGTTTCCATGAATTCCTCAGTTTGATTTGTATAGTCAGGTTATACAGATGAAGTGGGGAGACGCAAACTACTATACTCAGACACAACTTCAGCTATTTTGTTTAGATTACTTTGGCCATACCATTGTTGTAAAACCACACAATATTTTGTTTTACTAGATAATCACACAGATTATACAGAGTTTGATGACTCCAGGCCATTCTGTGAGGGCTTCTGGCACAAAAGGTGAAGCAAACAACAAAACATGTAGAATGCACTCCTATTAGGACTATCCCTGCTCTGTAGAACGTGCTTATTATTTAAAAAAAAAAAACAGTTGTGAATTTACGTGGATAGTGAGTGATATAATCGCATTACAACTGTTTAAATATAGTGAGTTTATAACCATACAAGAAATTTACTTTTTAATAAAACAAACGTATCTAATAAACATGTATAAATGCAACCCGTGGTGATTTGTTTTCAAATAGAATTTTTTTTAGTGAAAACACACACATTATATATATATATATATATATATATATATATATATATATATATATATATATATATAATATGTGATTACATAAGTGATTTCATTTGTGATCCAGATAATTCCAACTCAAATAAGTGATTACATTTGTTATCCAGATAATTGCAGCTCAAAAAAACCCTATAAAGAACCCTTTCAGGCGTTCTTCCAAGTGCAAAATATCGTCACACAAAGGGGAGCGCAAATTCCACAACCGAAAAAAGGAAAGATAAAAACACATACAAATATAGTTTAATAAGTTCTTTGGAGGGAATGACTGATCGATGCCGCGGCCATCGCTCTGTAGTACTCAGACTCACCAGGAAGTAGTTGGTTTAAAAAAAAAACTTTATTCAGCTACAGTACATAAAACGGATACTGGAACAAGGACAGACAACTAGGGAACCTCCTATTTAATTAGTTACATTAAACACAATTACTAGCAGATGAAAATAGGACACTAGGAAACTAGAAAAAAATTACATAATCTAAATAATATACAATAAGACCAATCAAATGTTTGCTACACAGCGTATCCTATTGTAGCTGTTAAAAAATGGTATGCATACTGTACAATAATCTTCTGAAGTATTTTTTGGCAGATGTGTAAAATTAGGTTGATTTGATTCTTCTCTAGTCTGGATTTGATGTTTAGAGCCTTGGTGCCTGAAGCTTTGTTTAAATTTGGCTGGAATTACACGACGTTTTGGTTCTGCAAATATCTTACAGTCATTTAATGCAAAACATGTTTTATTCCCCTTTTCACTAATGTCAATTTTCCTTTCTATCATCAACTTCTAAATATAAACACACATAAGGAATTTTGCAATCAACAAATGTTACAACTTTGCCCATATGTTACATATACTGATAAGGATATTTTTATTTTTGCTGTAGTATTAAGATCATTTGAAAAAAACTGTTTGTACCAGCATTTCAAATGATTGCTTTAGGAACGCTAAATATTAATTTACCTCTTTCCCACGGGCACAAAATAGAAATATTGCTAATTATGACTATTTCAATTCAATTATTAATCTGTTTTGTAGCAACATGGAATTCGTGACCAGATGGAGACAATGTTTTATGGTATGGTTTTAAATGGATTTTCTAAAATACTAACAGTTGCTTGGTCCAAAAAAAATGTTGATAATTTGTCATAAGTATTGTGATAAAAATAAATGAAGATTATATCTACAGGACATCAGAACTCAGCAACTTAACAACAGCACATTTTTTTCCCCAGATGGTATACATCATTGAGTAAATGTAAAACATATCAAATATTCCAGCAGTATTACTTGATAATATTGCCAATGTTGAAGTATTTAGGAACATGCTGAATTCATTCTGATTTTGAGGGAGTTTTTATGTTATGTGCTTTTAAATCTGGACTGCGTTGTTGTACATGAAAGTGCAATTCAATAGCAATTTACATATAAGAAATAGGACACAAGTGGTTAAGGTAGTGGGATTGGAAATGCCCTAACCATTTTAACACTACCTTTTTCTACCAGAATGAAACTATGGATGATCTCTAGGTACTGCATGCATTCCTTTTAGATTAAATGCTTAGAACAAAGTACTGAATAACCTAGGAATAACTGGTTGAATCTATTATAGTCCAAAATATATAAAGGTATACGCGTACTCAAAAATTACAGATAATTGTGGGTGCTGAAATTCAATGGTGGAATCTCATAGAAATAAAGCAAAAAGAGCTAAAACAACTTTTAGTGCATCTGGTCCTTCTCACTCAAGCCTCTTCTCAGAGCTAGACCAGATTGCTGAGGTTACCACCTAACATTCTATTCATTGTTCATATTAGGCGAGTTCACCTGTGTGCAAGTGGTCTCTGATGGTAGGTTTGAGAACAACTAATCCAGTGTCTAATTTTGGGCTGCTTTTCTTGGTGTATGTAGTTAAGAATGGAGGTGTCCTGGAACAGGATTGTGTTTTTCCTCTGTCTTCAGGCTGCCAGCACTCCTCAGCCAAGCTGTTGCAATAATGTTGCGACTCCCTGTGGGTTTCTTGACTGCAGCCTGTCACGAGAGACTCCTGTGGCGGGTAGGATCTCGGTGGCCGGAACAGCAGGAGCGTAGTAGGGGTCACAAGAAGAGATCAGAGGCAGGCGGCAGATAGCGAAGTCAGGTAACAAGCAGGGGTCCGAGGCAGGCGGCAGGTAGCGAAGTCAGGTAACAAGCAGAGGTCGGCAACGAGGAGACCGGAACAGGACAGGCGAGCAAAGACAGGTCTGGGAGCATGGACTGAGAACGGGAACAAACAGGGACAAGCCAGATTACCAGCCAGGGCCTTACTGCGAACAGACTCAAATACAGGTACAGGAACAGATCAGGATCAGAGGCATGTGCATAGGAGTCTGACTTGAAACAGAGGCAAGGGAGGAACAGGAAAGGGAGGTTTATATATGCAGGCTGAGAGTGAGCACAGGTGCAGAGGTGTCAGGTATCAGAGTCTGGAATGTTCCTTAGTTTAGCAGCAGCAATCCCGGTGGACAAGTATAGGTACTGCAGGCTAGAACAAGACATTGAGAGTGGCAGCAGTCCTGGTGGCCAAGCATGGGTACAGCAGGCTAGAGAATATGACATGACTCCCCCTTCCCAGGAGCGTTCTCCGGACGATCCTCCAGGCTCTTCCCGGAAGCCTTGATGAAAAGTGGACTCAAGGTGACCCACCTCTGGTGGTTTGTCAGCGGGCAGAGGGTACTCCACAGGTGCTGCAAGGAATCTCCGAATGAGTGCGTTCAACCCAAAAGCAGGGGCAGAGACCTCAGGAATGTGGGCATCAAGGACGGCTGCAGCCTTTCCACATGAGTCAGTGGGGACACAGAGTTCTCTCTTCATGGTCTCCTCTTGCGACTGCCATTTCGTAGCATCACCCAATGAAAGACCAGCTATTTGAGTTTTTAGCTCTTGAAGCTGTCCTTCTGCACTTCTTTTCCCACTCAAAGCAGTTGTCAGTTCAGCTTCTTTGGAGTTAAGTCTTGACTTCATCTCTCCCAGCTGACTTTGGAACAAGGCTTAAATGTGTTTCTTTTTCTTTATTTCTGACCTGTAGCTGCCGGTATTCCTCATAGACTTTGTCCAGCTGCAGCCGGACCTTCTCATGGGCTGTGTGATTCAACACTTTGCAGGCATCAGTCATCTTGACCCCACAGCGCAGTGTCAGGCCAGCCACTTGACGGACGGACACCTCCTCCCTCTCTTTTTTGGCAAGCTGTGTCTTGAGCTCAGCGATCTGCGCCTGTAGCGCTGTGAGATACTGTGATGTGTGTTCAGCTGTCAGCTTTAGCTCTTTCATTTGTAGGTGTTGTTGCAATTTCCACTCCTCAGTGAGGATCCCTGGTTAAGTGCATCCTGCAATTCTCTTCTCGGGGCTTTCATCTCTTCACTGTGATCATGTTGAGCTCGCTTCCATGCATCCCTCATCACGTCTTGGAGCTCTGCAAATTCCTTTGCTACGGTCTCAGCAGCTTGTCTTTTCCAGGTCTCTTTCTCTTGGGTGTACTGGCTGTTAGGGATGGAGCAGTGTTTCTGCTCCTCTAAGTCTTGCTTCAGATCCTTGACCGCCTTGTGCTCCCTCTCATACATGGTTACCTGGGCTCTAAGCTCCTCCTCAAGTGAGGCAATGGTTATGCTCAGTGTGGCCTTCAGCTCCTGATGCTGCTCTTTGGGAACACACTGGGTACTCAGATACTCTTGCAGCATTTTTACCTTGTAGGCAGTCTGGAAACTTTCTTCCTGCAGAACTCGCTGCTTTTCCTAAGCATTCACCCATTTCCCTTTCGTGTCCTGCAGATGTATATGCAGTTCTTGCAGCTGACTCTGTAGCATATTTTCTGCTTGTGTGTGCTGCTCCAGGGAGACACGTTCTTCTTGCAGCACTCTCTCTGTATCCTGCAGTGCTGTCTGCACGTCTATTTTTTCCCGGGCCAACTGTTTCTTCTCCTCTCCTAATTCATGGAGTTTCTTATCTCCTTCACTGACTTGGGCATAGAGATTCTTGCACTCTTGGGTTACAGTTTCAAAACTGATATTTAACCCTTCGAAGATTTCTCTCAATGAACATAGTTCTGTATTGAAGTGGCAACTCTTCTCCTTAGAGGCTTCCAGCTCTGTAGTAAGCCTGTGAACCTCTTTCTGAGATGCTTCCAGTGCTGCGACAACTTGAGCCATGAAAGTCTGGTACTGGGCAGAATCAGCATAGGCCTTCTCCAGCTTACTTGACAAGATGACCCTGTCATTCTCCAACTGATATTTTTCTTTTTCCCAGTCACCCTCTGCTTTTCCAGCGCTAATTGCATCCTTGACTTTTCTTCTATCATTAGTCTCTTCTCCTCTTCTGATTCATGGAGTCTTTTATCTCCTTCACTGGCTTTGGACAGAGAAGTTCTTACTCATTTGGTTTATAGTTTCAAACCTACTATTTAACTCTTCGGAGGCGTCTCTCATAGAACGTATCTCTGTTTTCAAGTAGCATCTCTCCTCCCGAACGACTTCTATCTCTTTTTTGAAGTAGCAAATCTCCTCCTGGGAGACTTTAAGCTCTGTGTTAAGCCTGTCAATTTCCTTCATAGAGATTTCCAGGAATTTGTTACTTTTAGAAGCGAGGCGCTGATCCTCAGCAGCATCAGCATATGCCCTCTCCAGCTCACCTGACATGACATCCAGGTCACTTTTCAACTGGTGCTTTTCTTTTTCCTGGAGAACACACTTAGCCATTGCTGAGGATAGACGGCTCTGTAGTGCAGCCTTGGCTTCTTGCACTTTATCTAAACGTCCATGAAGACAATCAATCTCTTTTCATGCAGATTGTAGTGTCTGACTTAGGGCATATTTTCCTTGATTAAATACTTCTTTCTTTTCCTTCTTCTTCCTTGCTTTGAGAAGTTCTGAAGAATCAGTGGTACTGTGTTCACATTTACTGCTCAAGACTGTTTTTGAGTGGGAGCCATAATTTCAGACATGGGGAAACCACACTTCCCAAGAAACCAGTAAAGAGAAAATTTGTCTTTAAAGCAGAAGCATTATTAGACACAGAGAGACAAGTTAGGAGAGCTGACCCTTTTGAGACCTTAGCATCAGTCACAAAGATATCATAAATGCAAGGAAAAAACATAAACAGAGAAACCTGCAGTTAAATCTGAAACTTTAGATATCAGGCGTAGGGATATCAGACAGAGAACCCTGAAGTAAAATCTGAAACTTTTACACATCAGGCGTAAGGATATCATATAGACAGAGAAAAATCTGCAGTTAAATCGGAATCTTTAGGCATCAGGCATAGAAATATCATAGACAGCAGGAAACTACTTCAGAGAAAACGTGCAGTTGGATCCAAAACTTTTGACATCAGAAATAGGAATATCAGACAGAGAAAACCTGCAGTTAAATCTGAAACTTTAGATATCAGGCGTAGGGATATCACAGGTTGCAGAGAAACAAACTTAGGGGAACTTGCAGGTAACCCTGAAACCTTAGAACCAAACATAGGAAGAACTACAGATTGCAAGAAAATCACAGCATGCAGTAACAAAATAATGGGAGCACTTTTGTCTTTTGAAATGGGGACCCTGTGAACAGCAGTGGTCCAACCAGGGAAAGCAGTAAATCAAAGTAACCGTCTTAAATAGAAATGTGAGTCTGAAAATCTGCAGTGGCCCACCCACAATGCAAAGACAAATTCTTGTCCAGGTAATAAAAGTCTGAAAATGGCAAAAACAGGTACTGCAGGGAGGGTTTTTTTTTTTTTTGTTAAAGGGAATTCTTCTCAGGGAGAAATTGGCACAAAAAGCCCTGCAGAAACCTTTGCAGCAATAAAACCTTCAGGATCCCAACTGGGATTTCAAAAAAAAAAAAAAAAAGTACTTATCTTCTTCCAAGCGGATGGGGTCTGCTGAAGCAGGAAGGCAGAGAATCTGTTCCAGCGAGATCCAGAAGTGGCCTCTGTTTTCTGTCATGGGAGACTCCTGTGGCGGGTAGGATCTCGGTGGCCGGAACAGCAGGAGCGTAGTAGGGGTCACAAGCAGAGATCAGAGGCAGACGGCAGATAGCGAAGTCAGGTAACAAGCAGGGGTCCGAGGCAGGCGGCAGGTAGCGAAGTCAGGTAACAAGCAGAGGTCGGCAACGAGGAGACTGGAACAGGACAGGCGAGCAAGGACAGGTCTGGGAGCAGGGACTGAGAACGGGAACAAACAGGGACAAGCCAGATTACCAGCAAGGGCCTTACTGCGAACAGACTCAAATACAGGTACAGGAACAGATCAGGATCAGAGGCATATGCATACACTGGCGACACACTTTATTCGAGCTCGGCTAGTCCCACGAATTCGGGTATACTCGGGTGTATTGAGGTTTGTGACTGTTTTCTGCCCGAGTGCATTGCGTTATTTTCCAGGCAGGGATTGAAGCATTTTATTCCCGCTGGCTGCAATACTGCACAGTATATATATATATATATACTGCATTACAATTCATGAATTTATGCCATCTGGTAGACACGCGAAGCATTGCAGCCTATTAAATCCTAATCATTATCATTTAACAGATCAGCCGCCCGTCAGCCAGGCATGAACCATGGCTGGGAAGGCAAACGCAACGGGGCTTGTCTGAGATGAGGAGCGGCGCATTCCAGGTATCTGCCAGGTACATACTGGGTATTTGCTCGAATAAAGTGTGTCGCAGCAGTAGGAAAAAGGAGACCAAAAGCACACCAGCACCAACGTTGAAAAAGAACGCTGTGATGTTCGAAACGCGTTGGATGGGTATTTTGTCACATTAAAGTGCCCTTTTAATTATTTTTCGTTTTGGGTCCTTCCTGCTCCGTTTGTGCTGGTGCGCTTTTAGTCTCCTTTTTCCCTGTATTGCTGTTAGTAGCTGCACAGCCTGCCTACCTACCCTACCAGGATGTGAGTATTTGCATATTTTCCAGGGGAACCTGCCAATGAGACTGATGGTGAGTGGGCTTGCACCATATACCACCTGTCTTCAGGAGGATAGTACCCATACTATTACACATTAGGTACTATATCATTTGTTAGTACCCTGGTTTGGCTTATTTTGGATTAATATACCTGCATTTGAGCGCTTCAGCTATTTTCTGCATGTGCATAGGAGTCTGACTTGAAACAGAGGCAAGGGAGGAACAGGAAAGGGAGGTTTATATATGCAGGCTGAGAGGGAGCACAGGTGCAGAGGTGTCAGGTATCAGAGTCTGGAATGTTCCTTAGTTTATCAGCCGCAATCCCGGTGGACAAATATAGGTACTGCAGGCTAGAACAAGACATTGAGAGTGGCAGCAGTCCTGGTGGCCAAGCATGGGTACAGCAGGCTAGAGAATATGACACAGCCAGTTACCTTGGCAACCCCCCTGCCTTTTTACCAGGATGGACTGCTCTCCTTCCCCTTGCCAGGTGGTATTGCCCCAGTTAATTTCCTAACAGCCCAGACCAGCATACTGTCTTTTAGTACCAGCAGCCATCTTGAGCAGTCATCTCTCCAATCCTGGCAAAGTTACTGATTTTTACCTATCCCAATATCTTGTATTTAGCCCACTTCCCTCATAGCTGCCCTCCATTGCTATCTTGTCCCAGTGTTCACTCAGTACTTTTTTCCCCTTTTTATTTGAATGTTGTTGCCCCAAATAAACACCTCAGCAAGTAAGAAGGTTACCTTGCTTGATATATGGGATTGAGTTAACCTGCCTGTCCCTACGCATCTATCAAGGTGTGCTTGGGCCAGAACAGGAGGTAACCAAATCAAAACAAATATCTTAAAACACACTCAATTGACTTGCATTCCGTGTTCAACAGATACATTCACAGCCTTTTATTATCAGGGGTGGAGCAGAAAGACTTTAAATAAAAGAACCAAGAAATAAAAAGCCCAAATATATTACACTAGGCACTAGGTCCTATATTGTAATAGTGATGTATGCTTAAATTAATTACATATACTTTACAATCTAATTTCTATTTGCAATAATATACAGTTGTGTGAAAAAGAACGTACACCCTCTTTGAATTCTATGGTTTTACATATCAGGACATAATAACAATCATCTGTTCCTTAGCCGGTCTTAAAATTAGGTAAATACAACCTCAGATGAACAAAAACACATGACATATTACACCGTGTCATGATTTATTTAACAAAAATAAAGCCAAAATGGAGAGTGTGTGTGTGTGTGTGTGTGTGTGTGTGTGTGTGTGTGTGTGTGTGTGTGTGTGTGTGTCACTTATCCCTGTTAAGAAACTTGCCTCTAATCCAGCAGTGTGCTGGTTAATTGCACACCAGCAACCAGCAAGACTTCAACTGGCGGATTAGAACAATAGAAAAAGCCTGTTTCCAGAAACAGGAAGATTTCCTTAGTCCACACTGTAGTATAGCAGCAGCCAGAGCACAGCCAATGACTAGTATTCAAAATAACCCCAGGCAGACTCCAAAATTTGTTGATCAGCTATTTATTGCAGACTTCCCAAAAGCAGGAGCTACACCTACGCGTTTCATGCCAAAGCACTTTGTCATTCACAGACTGCACGCCCTGGATGCTTTAGCAGTGGGATTGTTCCTGCAAAGGATACAGGTAATCGCCATAATGATATGTAATTCTTTCCTGTTATACACAACAACTGATGTTTATATTTGGTGGGTTATGCAACTATGCCATTATTTGTGGTCATCAGGTGGATGCCACTATGCATGGAGTCCCATTTTTTTCATCATTTTGAGGAATGAACAGTACATAAGTATCCTGACGCTTACTGGATTTATTGATACAATTGAATGTAGTCACATGTGATCTTTGGAGAATCACAGTATCCTCTACTGAACTGTCTTAGTCCACACTGGACTGACCAGAGGAACAGATGTCTTGAGCTTCAGAAGGACTGTACAGTATGCTGATAGCAAGACAAGGGGACCAGACCTCTATACCTGGACAGACATTGCCTTAGCACACGAGGGTGCTGACCCAGGAAAGCAGAGAGGCCTTCCCCTACAACTACAAGAAACAGATAAGACTTTAATGAACTATTATATATCTGTATATACACAGGCATGGGCGTCCGCAGAAATGTTTTCAGGGGGGGGCATAATGTTAACTAGACAGAGAGAGAGAGTGGTTGTGGGGGTGTGTGGGTGACGGGGTGGGTGACTGACACTTTGACTGACTGAGTCGTGTGTGACTGACACTTGGGTGACTGACTGACACTTGGGTGGGTGACTGACTGACTGTGGGTTGGTGTCTGTATTCATTCACAGACACAGACACAAACACACACCCTCCCTCTCTCAGACTCTCCCTCTCCCCCTCAGACTCTCCCCCTCAGACTCTCCCTCTCTCAGACTCTCCCTCTCTCAGACTCTCCCTCTCTCAGACTCTCCCTCTCTCAGACTCTCACTCTCTCAGACTCTCACTCTCTCAGACTCTCACTCTCTCAGACTCTCACTCTCTCAGACTCTCCCTCTCCCTCTCAGACTCTCCCTCTCAGACTCTCCCTCTCACTCAGACTCTCTCTCTCACAGACTCTCTCTCTCTCTCACTCAGACTCTCTCTCTCTCACTCAGACTCTCTCTCTCTCACTCAGACTCTCTCTCTCTCACCCAGACTCTCTCTCTCTCACTCAGACTCTCTCACTCAGACTCTCTCTCTCACTCAGACTCTCTCTCACTCAGACTCTCTCTCTCACTCAGACTCTCTCTCTCACTCAGACTCTCTCTCACTCAGACTCTCTCTCTCTCACTCAGACTCTCTCTCTCTCTCACTCAGACTCTCTCTCTCTCACTCAGACTCTCTCACTCAGACTCTCTCACTCACTCAGACTCTCTCTCACTCAGACTCTCTCTCACTCAGACTCTCTCTCACTCAGACTCTCTCTCTCACTCAGACTCTCTCTCTCACTCAGACTCTCTCTCTCACTCAGACTCTCTCACTCAGACTCTCTCTCTCACTCAGACTCTCTCTCTCACTCAGACTCTCTCTCTCACTCAGACTCTCTCTCACTCAGACTCTCTCTCACTCAGACTCTCTCTCTCTCTCACTCAGACTCTCTCTCACTCAGACTCTCTCTCTCTCACTCAGACTCTCTCACTCAGACTCTCTCTCACTCAGACTCTCTCTCACTCAGACTCTCTCTCTCACTCAGACTCTCTCTCTCACTCAGACTCTCCCCCTCAGACTCTCTCTCTCACTCAGACTCTCTCTCACTCAGACTCTCCCTCTCTCAGACTCTCCCTCTCTCAGACTCTCCCTCTCTCAGACTCTCACTCTCTCAGACTCTCACTCTCTCAGACTCTCACTCTCTCAGACTCTCACTCTCCCTCTCAGACTCTCCCTCTCAGACTCTCACTCTCACTCAGACTCTCTCTCTCACAGACTCTCTCTCTCACTCAGACTCTCTCTCTCTCACTCAGACTCTCTCTCTCTCACTCAGACTCTCTCTCTCTCACTCAGACTCTCTCTCTCTCACTCAGACTCTCTCTCTCTCACTCAGACTCTCTCACTCAGACTCTCTCTCTCACTCAGACTCTCTCTCTCACTCAGACTCTCTCTCTCACTCAGACTCTCTCACTCAGACTCTCTCTCTCACTCAGACTCTCTCTCACTCAGACTCTCTCTCTCACTCAGACTCTCTCTCACTCAGACTCTCTCTCTCTCACTCAGACTCTCTCTCTCTCACTCAGACTCTCTCTCTCTCACTCAGACTCTCTCACTCAGACTCTCTCTCTCACTCAGACTCTCTCTCACTCAGACTCTCTCTCACTCAGACTCTCTCTCTCACTCAGACTCTCTCTCTCACTCAGACTCTCTCTCTCACTCAGACTCTCTCTCTCACTCAGACTCTCTCTCACTCAGACTCTCTCTCTCTCTCACTCAGACACTCTCTCTCTCACTCAGACACACACACCACACACACCACACCACACACACCTTG